>NW_020655290.1:0-14790 GCF_003589595.1 Hyposmocoma kahamanoa
CTATTGCAATAAAACGGCAATTTCATACTTTAACCCCTAATATTCCTATCATATACATATATAAACATATTATTAATTGTACAATTATGTGTTATACTAGTTTTAATTCGACCATAATAACATTGCATTTACTCCATTATATAACATTTTATCTACTTCATTTTATTTATTTATTCACATAGGTACAATGAAAGACATATGAATCCTGTAATATGGATATGATAATAATGGACAGCAAAATAGGAATGAGGCAGATCAACGCTATAGCAATTTATCATCAAGATATTGTTGCACTGTATAGTAAGTTTTATTAGAAAGAATGTTTTTTAAGTTATTTATGAAAATACTTGTTTTATTTTCTTGCTTTATATGCTCCGGTAGTTTGTTGTATATTTTTATCGACATTGATTATGGGCTCGATCTATGCATTTCCAATTTTGAGAACGGTGTTACAAGATTATTTCCGTATCTTGTGGGATGGTGTCTTGGTTCGTCTCGCAGTTTAGTGTAAAATTGTGGGTACTTTTTTATAAATTTGCAAACTTCCAAAATGTAAATTGATGTTAGGGTTAAGATTTTGTATTTTCTAAAGAATGGTTCACAGCTCTCTGTTCTTGATATATTTGCTAGTATTCTTACGCAGTTTTTTTTGTTTAATAAAGAGGTCATTTACAGTTGTACTATTGCCCCACAATATGATGCCGTATGATAACCATGCATAAGCGTACGCATAGTAAGCACTTAGGGCAGTTTGTAAATTTGTTGACTTCTTTATTTCTTTTAAGGCGTAAGTAAAACTAGATAGCTTTTTTGTGATTTTTTGTACATGCTGCTTCCAATTTATATTTGTATCGATATCTATTCCGAGTAAATTAAATGTATTGACGGTTTCTATTTGTATTTGGTTATACGAAAAATTAATATTTAGTGATGGTTTTTGATAGGGTCTAAATTCTATAATTTTGGTTTTTGTGAAGTTAATTTCTAAATTGTGATCATTCATCCATGTTACAATTGTAGTTAGTGTATTATGAAGGGTTTGATTTAAGTGGTCACTATTTTTACAAGAGGTTAATATTGAGATGTCGTCAGCGAAAAGAACACATGAATCGTTTATTAGGTACGTTTGGGAGGTCATTTATATAAGCCAGGAATAGTATGCACCCAATGACGCTTCCTTGTGGTATCGAATTGTTCATGTTTTGGGGCTCAGATCTGACTTGAGTTATTTCCCCTGTCTCATAGTTATAATGCTCGATTTCTACATACTGGATTCTGTTTTCTAAATAGGATGCGAACCATTTATGAATGTCACCTCGTATACCCATTCCGTAAAGTTTATCCAGTAAGATATCATACCGAACTTTATCGTATGCCTTTGACATGTCCAATAGGATACCGATACCATACTTTTTTTCATTTAGTGTATCCAGAATCTTTTGCATAAATTTGTAAGTCGCAAGTGTAGTTGAACGATTTTTCCGAAAACCATTCTGCGACTCATCAAATATATTGTACTTTTCACAGAAAGAGTATAGGCGGCTACACATTGCCTTATATGCATTAATTGCAATAATGCAATCGGTCTGTAATTACTCAGATCATACTTACTTCCTTTTTTGAGGATCGGTTTTATCAGGGATTGTTTAAGAAGATCCGGGAACACACCCTCGGCAAAAGACTGATTGACAAGCGTATAAAACGGAAACGTCAATTCGTCTGCACATACCCTTATAAGCGCGGATGGTATCTCGTTTATTCCATAGCTGTATTTATTTTTTAGATTACGTATAATTACGTTATTTCGCGCGGTTCGACCGGGCTCAAAAAAAAATGTGGAACGCTTCACGATTTTGCGTGTCATCCTTGCGCAGGGGCCATGCTAATCTTCTCTGTATCGTTCCAATTTTAGTATATGTATTGCCGAAGCAAGTACGTTAATCAATTAAATTTCAATCAGATTAAAAAATCTATTCAATTGCAACTGATTTCGATTGAATTGATTTTAATTGCAATTAGATTAATTTTATTAGTTGTTCTAAGAAACAATTGAAACTAACAATGAAAACCGAAACTATCAAGTAAAAGTGTCATCACGAATATGGGTTAGGGGATGGGTTTGGGGTGTGTTAGGGGGTCGGTTAGGGGGCCGGTTGAGGGTCGGTTAGGGGTCAGTTGGGGGTCGGTTAGGAGGTTAGTTAAGGGGTCGATTAGGGAGTCGGTTAGGGGTCGGCTGGGGGTGGTTCGGGGGTCGTTTAGGGGGTAGGTTAGGGGGCCGGTTGGGGGGTCGTTTAGGGTGTCGGTTGGGAGGTCAGATAGGGGGTAGGTTAGGGTGCGGTTAGGGGGTCGGTTAGGGGTTGATTAGGGGGCCGTTTAGGGTGCCGGTTGGGGTCAGTTAGTGGGCTGGTTAGGGGATCGGTTAGTGGGTCGGTTAAGGGTTTGGTTAGGGAGTGGGTCAGGGGCGGGTTAGGGGCCCTTTAGGGGTGGACCCCCTAACTGACCCCTTAACCGACCCCCTACCTATCTCCAACCAGCCCCCTAACCGACCCCTATCCGTTCCCTAATCGACCCCTAACCGAACCCCAACCGACCACTTAACCGGTCCCCAACCGACCCCCCAACCGGACCCTAACCGACCCCCTACCGACACCTAACCGACCCCCAAACCGACACCTTAACCGACCCCCTACCGACACCTAACCGACCTCCAACCGAACCCCCTAATCGAGCCCCTATCTGAGCCCCCAACCTTCGTGGTGGTAATAAGTATATGTGAAGAACTACATACAAAAAATATATGTAATTAGATTAAAGTCGTTGTAAATGACGAAGTAAATGCAAGTGATCAATCACTTTTTTGCAAAGAGCATCTTTTATATGTATGTATGTGTATATGTGTGTGTGTGAGTGCGTATGTGTGCGTGCGTGCGTGCGTGCGTGCGTGCGTGCGTGCGTGCGTGCTTGCTTGCCTGCGTGCGTGCGTGCCTGCGTGCGTGCGTCCGTTTGTGTAAAGCGGAACGTTCAAAAAATGAAGTATGAAATTATTTGATTTTTAATTCGGGACTTAATCACGTATAAACATATTTTATTTACCTCGACTTTTCGGACATATTGCAACGTCCATGGTCTCGCAAGGACTGAAGAGGCGGGTGTCAGCATCTTCTAGTTGTGCGAGTTTTTCTAACTACCCGCACTTTATCTTCATTACTTATTTGTGCACTAGGGTTCTCACTACACCGACACACAACACTCACGACATCTTAAATACTCGTATTCAATGCAGTAGAAGTACATTTGCAGGTGGCAACAGTGCATGGTATTGTCAAAGACGTCAAAGTCATCTTTTCGCGGTTATAACTTAGAGTAGCAGGGTTCTAGGGTTATAGCCGCCATTTTGCGGTTGGTTTAAATTGCACATTTGCATCCTTTATAGGCCGAGTAGATAGGGATAACGTATCGCGTGAGCGACTAATTTGTGTTGTGAACATGTTATGAATGGCATTTACACGTATATACAGTATTCGACATGTATAGGAATATTAATAATAATTATACGTACTTCGTGCTCTGAAGTATGGTGGTATTGGTTTAACAGTTTTTTTCTGGTAAAACTGAATATTTAAAACTTCTTTTTCATGATATGTATTGTGGAAGGAAATCCTTTGAAGGAAATTGTTGGTTTCCACATGTCGCGATAAGTATACTAATAAAGTATTTTGTAATTTGTATTTGTATTTTGTATTTTAAATACACCCCATGAAAGTATTTTGTATTTTGTATTTCAAATACACCTCAAGAAAGTATTTGGTATTTTGTATTTTAAATACATTTAAGGAAGTATTTTGTAATTTGTATTTCAATTAAGATGTAGCATGTATTTTGCCCAGCCCTGCCAGTAGGTCCATGTACCTAGTTCTACACCTACCTACTTAGTAGATATTATTATACAAAGTTAAAGTGGGTCTGCACATGCATAACATTTTACTACATCAACTATGTATCATTGCTCAAGAAGTAATTTGCTTGAAGTTGAATTTCCTCATTTAATGGTCTCTGAAAAAAAAAAAAGATTTTAATATTATCTAAATGGGTTTGCGACAAAGAATTTAGATTTTGATCTAGATTATAATGTGGTGCAGTAATGATCGCAGAAGTTATGAAAGGGGATGATTTAAAATTGAATAGGAACAAATTTATTTTTAAAAATGTTTTGTTCTAAGACTATGATAAACTGGTAATGCTATGGTGACAGAATATGCTGAAGGGACATAATATCTATGTGGTACTAACATTGACTAAATTAAACTTTAACTGCCTGTGTGGCCAAACGGTTACCATGCCTGACACGCATAGGTCCCAGGTTCGATTCCCGGGCCGAGAGAAATATTTGAATGGCCTAAATTTGTTTTTTATCGAGAGTTTGGGTGTAATTTGTTGTTGTCTATGTGTGTGTTCATGGCACTCGCGACACCGGGTTTCCCTAGTGCGGGGCTATGTTGAGTGTGTGCATTATTATATTTATATCATATTCTATATACATTAATATTCGCTCCTGGATTCCAGCTTGACCTACTACTGTTGTACCAAAGCAGTTAAAATTTGTCGGCTGTCTGGGCCATCGACATGTCGCCGATAGGCCTTATAATTTTTTTTTTGTTTTTGTTTTCCAGTCCACTCATACTTAAATTAATGCAGTTAGTTAAAAGCGACCTTGACTGATAAAACCCATTCATGATATATAAATGTACATTTTTTTTACCCATTTTTCGGATGACTTTTCGAGACCGCCACTCATAGATCGCCACAGCCGATCACTTCTCAGGCGACCTTGAGCTTCCGACTGGTGCTTCAAGAGGTTGCCGTGCCTGTAACATACACGGTCTTAATTTCTTTTGCTTAGGTTGTACTATATCACGTCATTGTTTACGTTACATCAGTCTCAAGTGGTAATTGCATTTTAATAAGTTTGGATGAAAAAAATATGATTCCTATATTGAGTATCTTTCCATAAATTCTACAAGACCTGAGGATTGCTCCGGACTAGCTCGCAACCTCGGTTCCATTGCTAAAAAGATGAAGAAAATACTTCTAAAGTTGGAATGTAAATATCACTATAAACTTTGCAAGATATCTATCTTACATGAATTATGGGTGACAAAAGTATATCATAAAACAGCTAAATATAATGTTTCTGTAGATACTCACCACTTTAAAATATGTAATTAATAGTTGAAATCACTGTTCACTTTTAAAACTACTATATTCCGCTTCAATACCGCGCGTTTTGTTATGAACATCGACCACTTGTCAAATTCAAAGTGACGTTTGCCGTCGAAACCGTAGACTATATTTTGATTTTTAACGAATTATCCATTGACTTATATGGACGTCGGGTCAGCGCTAAAAAGTGTCCGAACTTGTAAGGCGTTAAAATCGTATACAGAGCGTCAAACTCCGCTTTAGTTTTCATTTGTTCGACTGACAGCGCGATACTGCGATGACATTACAATTTCAATTCACCGTTTTAGCTTTTTCATATTCCTTTACATGTCAC
Source organism: Hyposmocoma kahamanoa (assembly GCF_003589595.1). NCBI lineage: Eukaryota > Metazoa > Arthropoda > Insecta > Lepidoptera > Cosmopterigidae > Hyposmocoma > Hyposmocoma kahamanoa. The sequence goes on from NW_020655290.1 coordinate 5,555, forward strand.
TACGTTTAAATAGGTTGACTTGGGACATTTTTTTCGTGGTTTTTGTATTACACCCGAGCGACGTCCATTTATTTGTAAGTCAATGGAATTATCGCATAGAATGAGCGATCGTCAGGCTCTTGTAACTTTGGCTACCAATCTACTGTCGTTTACGTTTAATCGTTAACGATTGTAGAAATGGAATAGATTGGGAGCGATTGCCACTTGTCTAGGCCCTCTGTAGAGATAAAATTACACCAAAGACTGCGTTGCATGATAAGCGAAGGCGAGGGGTTTCGGTTGAGGCTTTTAACCGATTCAAAAAAAGTGACACGCTCGGCTGTATGTATGTTTTCAGATATCTCCGTCTATTGTAGACCGATTTTGAAAAGGTGCGCTCTCGTGGTGGTCCCATTGTCGCCAAGTCAGAATCTGATGAGGGGATCCCATGAAAATCGAAGGAAATCCTCAAATTTTATAGGCATGTCCGTGTATTCACCTATATATTATTCTATCGCCTGTACCACGGTGAGTGCTCTGAAGAGTTATTCAACCTTATCCCTTCCTCTCCTTTCCATCAGCGGACCACCCGTGCCGGACTGCGTTGCCACAGTTGGACGGTCAGTTCAAGACCGTCCCGCACTAAAAAGTTTGGCAATTCGTTCTTATGCCGAACCATCAAATTGTGGAACCAACTCCCGGCGCATGTATTCCCTCCCCTCTATAACATCGGGTCCTTCAAACGTAGTGTGAAGAAGCATTTGGCCAGACCGGCAAAATGATAGTGACGGAGTGAAGATATTTGTGTTTTCCATCCGTTACTCTCATCTCTGGACTGTATTCGCACTTTCCATCAGGCGCGGTGCAGTCATTTTGCCGAGTCACAATAAAAAAAAAAAAAAAAAATATTTCTCCATCAATTGTGCACCGATTTTGAAAATTATTTTTTTGTTTGGAAGTATATACTCTCGAGGTGGTCCCTGATGCTGTTCCAGGTTCGTTTCGGCTGTCACTAATTACTAATTATTTTCCGCAAACAAAGTCGACTTCACTTGACACAATACATGTAATCAACAAATCGCCGTCACCAAGACAACCAGAAAAGAAAATACAAAATGTAAAAGGGGCCCGTAACAGTCCCATTGTCACCATCAAGTCGGAATCTGACGAGGGAATCCCATGGAAATCGAAAAAAGCCAGCAAATTTCTGAAATCGTTTTTTTTTTTCAATAAAAAGTTATAATTATTATTCAGTGTAATCAAGGCGTTTATACTCGTCGTCTCTTGAAAAAATGTCCCCAACACGCATTGACCCAGCTGAATTTTTCCGTACATTTCCTTAAAAATTTAATTTTTCTGAAGCTTGGACATTAGAAAATAGTATTAGTATAATTTGCTTTCAATTTACTTAAAAATGCAGAGGTGCTATTTACACATGACAGGCAGATGACTTAATTCCATGCCACACTCCCATAGATTCTTTTGCTTTCTTGGTACCTTTTTGAATAATAAAATATATCGTTCACTATGTATATAATAAGTTTCAATGTAAGAAAACCATACAGGACTGGTTAAAAGGGTTAAACTACAATGATGCCGAAAATGTAGTATAATAATAATAATAATAAACTCATTTATTTGTCGGAATAGGTACATGGTACATTGATACATTTTATAAAGAATACAGTGGTACAAAATAATCCGACAAAACGGTCTATGACTCAGCGGTCGCGGGGGTCCCACGGCCTCTGTTATTCTGCCATAACCTTATTTAAATATTATAAACAGTTATTTCAGGACATCGAGACTTAAAATAAAAAACAAAAAAAAATCAATCCCATCAGTATCTGTATGTTGCAAGCGCAAGAACCTGCTGTGTAAGTAGCCATTCGCGACAGTACTTACGAAAAGTTGGAAGTGTACAATTAAATTAAAGTATCTGTTGTTACGTAATATTAATAATAGTTAGATGCTAACTAATATAATTAAGTATTCATATTTTATTGTAATTTATTGTTATTGAACAAAATATGTTAACTCACCATTATGCTATAAGGACCAATTTAATATATGCTAAATCAATTTATACTTAACATGATTATGCTAAATATTAAGGAACAATTTTACTTAGTTTAGGTATCACCTACATTAACTTGCATTACTAACCTTAATTAAAGTTATATAAACATACAATAATATCACTGTTTGCGATAGTCTGGCCCATATATGTTATTTAATAAGATTCATGTATTTAGGTTAAATTTTTACACAGAATAAATTTATCTTTATCTTTTAAATTTTTATTGAATTGATATTCAATTGTTTTTTGTGAAATTACTCCACTAGTTTGTTATAATTATTAATACAAAGATCGAACATACACTGGTACACTGGTACACACTGGTAACTGTAAAGGTGCTAACTGGGTGATAAATCTTTCATAGATTTCTTATAGATGGCGCTACGACTAAAAAGTCGTTGAAAAAACCAATTATAAAGACACGACGCAAGCACATAGAAAAATTTGTGAGTTCCGTGGCTTAGTTGGTATAGCGTCTGGCACGGTAAGGTAGAAGACGTCGGTTCGAATCCGGCCGGTTCGAAGGAATTTTATCTTTATCTTTATTCCACCTGATGTAAAATGGAAAATGGAATCCAAACGTGAAGGAACTTAATGCAGTGTTGATACAATCCACCCTGCATGCCTACAAGACGCCTCTTCACGCCTCGTTTGAAGGGCCCCATATCGTAAGACGGAAGGAATACACGTTCCCTGGAAGGGATTTGTATTTCTCAACTGTGCGACTGAGGAAGGTGCCACAAAACCTTTAACTTCGCGATGGTATACGGCTAGTTGTAAAACGGTGATTACAGGAAGGAGGGATGTGGCTGAACAGTTCTTCACAGCACTAGCCATGGTAAATCCGATAAAAAACGCTAAGTGATGCAACGTCTCTTCATTACTCGTGTGAGTTTTTTCGACTGTTTTTTGCTTGCATGTGTGTGATAGAGTGAATAATACAGTAGTACGTGAAAGATGTGCCTTGAATAGGATGCGAGAGAGAAATAAATGTTGAAGTGGTCATGTAGAGTGGGTGGATGTAAGAAGAATTACCGACAGTGGCAGATTTGCAGTCTTGGCCGACCTAGGCCCCAGGCATGTAGTCAGTACCAGCCGCCCCTGTCTCAGCACTTATCATATACTGCTAGACTACATAATGAATTTACGTCGTAGACTTTTATCGCGATCAGACAGATGCGGCAATGATAATATGTAGTGATGTAGTTATATGTTACATATCTATATTTTATACATAGAATCTTAGAATAATAACGCATAGAAACCTAGTCCGCACACGCGAAGTGAGGCAAATTGAAGCGCGCCCAATGGGCCTACACGAGCGGGCGGGCCTTCAGTGCTCAAGGTGAACTTGCACCGCGAACAGCTCCAGAATTTTAGCTAAAAATTACGAAATGTGCGGTAAATGAGTGTAACAAAATACGTCAGACAAACATAAAATAGATACTAACATCACATTCCACAAGGAAGTAACGCGTTTCAACTTGTATTTTTATATAAATATTCACTAAAACTGAACCTATTACTAAAACTAGCCTATATGAATTTGACTTTTGCCTCACTTGTGACAGTTCGTTTGATATGAAACTATCATTCTATGCGTAATTATTCTAAGCATAGAATGTACGAAAGTGATTTAGGAAGGTTATTGTTGTACGATACGGTGCAGTGCGGCCAGCCATAATGTGCGTGAGCCTTTAGAATATTTAGAAACCTACTTTGAGTTATTTCTTATTACCATCAGTGAATTTTTTGTCATGATTGACCGCCCCTCTGGCCTTACGGTAAATCCGCCACTGATTACCGAACAGATTTACGATGCGAATGTGGATGGAGGGGACTTACTGACCAGATCTGTGATGTCCTCAAGAAGGCTGGGATCCGAAGTGAAAAGAACAAAAGAAGTTGTATGAAAAGGGTGATTGATGTATGCGAGGCTCGAAAGTCAGGATAGAGTAAGGTGGCGTTCCGTAGTCTCTGTCTACCTATCCTGTGTGACGCATAATAAAAACTCATCCACAACTTACGTGAATCCGATATAGAGATAAAAAAATGCTCTTATATCTTCTGTCGTTTCAATGTGCTCACAAATTACAACAGGAAAAGTGAGTTACAAAGCAATTATAAAACTAATTCTCATAATTACAACTGACTGGTCATTGTTAATCATAATTATGGATTAATTTGTTTTCTTTGCGTACATGAGATTAATAATTATGACTTTAAAAAAAACCGATCTCAAAAGTTTGTGGAATTACATGTATTTGCCAAGTTTTATTGCCTCGGTTAACGGAAGGTGGATGAAATTTAATAAATCGTATTCAACCCCTAATTTGCTACCCTTAGGGCGCATTTATTTGACTCGAATTTTATCGCGCTCACCCAGCGCGGTCTAAGAGCGGAGTCCGCGTCTAACTGTCACGGCAAAATACGCTCTATTTCTTTAGCCTTTACGCTTTAACTTAAATGAGCGTCCCGAGCACGCGGTCGAGTCTGGCTTGAATTTGGTCTATTCAGAGGAATTTAAATGTTGTTACCTAGTAAATAGGATTCAGATTCGCCATTAATGAACTGGGCACTTAAATTTAAATGGGACCAATTTTTTTTATTATATTTATATATTTATTTAGTTTGTACAACTTACGCTTATAGTACTTAGAACTAAACATTTAAGTCATAGTCACAAAAAAAGGTTGAGTCGATCACCGGCCAACGATAGGATACGGAATTTGGACCACAGAGCTTTGGCGGTGATCGCCTCCAAATAGTAACCATGTTAACCATGTAGGGGATGTTAGAAATTTTGATTCAGTGTTGCTGAACACGTCAATATCATTTGTTTAGTTAGTGTCACTGTGCGGGTTAAATTAAAGTTAAATAGAGGGTATTTGCGCTGACGAAGGACGTAGCGTGAGATTGGCGGGATAAAAAAAGGAATTTGAGCCAATAGAGGAGGGTTAATTATACATCCTCTTATTATGTTAAAAATATATTTTAGCAGCGCCAGTTTTCGCCTGATCTCAAGCGATCTGTACGACACCATGCCCAAAATAAAGGGTGTCGGGTACATATAAGGATAGTACTGTAGTCTAAGCTCTACTCTATGAGTAGAACTACTGGCTGAGTGAATATAGTTTTGTATTTAGAATGTGTTTGAAAAAATGAAATAGAAAGAATAGAACATCTTGATAGTTCGAGATGTAACCTGAGTTAGAAAATATGTGAAAAAGTACAATAAACCAAGTTTTGAAGATTATCCCAGTTTATATTTATAAAAGTACCTCTCGCTACGCAACACGAGGTACGTCCAAGCTTACAGTACCCATAAAGTTTACTGTACAAATACCTCAAAAATGATTTCTGGATTCGTTCTAACATTGCTATATAGAGTTTATTGTGGGGATTCCACACTGCGCACGTAGCTTCCAATTTACTTCGAACAAAGGCGTTATATAAATTACAAATTGCCTATCGATGGCCAAAAAACTTAGATTGCCGCTTGATGAAGCCAAGACTTTTCCAAGCACTATTACATATATCGATAATTGATAGTTAAATTTGAGTTCAGAATCGAATCTTACTCCCAAATCACGAACAGACTTCACACGGTTCAAGGTCGCGCCACCGAGGCTGTACTCATTGAGGATTGGATCTCTCCGGGAATACGACATCATTGAACACTTTTCAACATTCATCTCCAAGCTGTTGTCCCGGCTCCAAGCGAAAATGCTGTTAATATCAGCTTGGAGTAGATCAAAGTCCGCGGTATGCTCAGTGATAGGACGAACAAGCCGTGCACCTGATGGGTAAACGACACGCGTGTCCATAACAGTTGCAGTGCCACTCAGAGCTTTAAATCACAAAGACCTGAGGTGCACTGCCCCTGCGCCCGTCACACTGAGACATAAGTTGAAAATTCCTCTGTGCCTGTAGTTTCACCAACACCCTTACCCTTCAAAACCGGAACGCTGTAATGGTCACATTACTGCTTGACGGCAGAAATAAGTAAGATGGTAATACTTCCCTGGACAAATGAGTAGAGCTCCTTGTGAAAGAGTCCCCAACCCGCACTGGACCAGCGTGGCGGACTATGAATTACTAAAAGTAAAATTTTTACAATTCAAAACTTCATTTTTTAAGCTACTGCTCGTTCACTACGCTGACCTCCCTGAGAAGAACGAGTACGAACTCTAGGGATTGCTCTTTTCAAATAAACTTAAATGCTATAGAATAATACACTTTGAATCATATTTGTGTGGAATCTAGACTAACGTCGTCTTTCCATACATCTTTATCTAACACGTAGTCTACAATTTTGTAACATGGCTTTTCAATTAAATACTTTTAATGTAAGTTTCAAACTTTGGAAATTGTAAACTTAATATATGCTCCGGAATCTTGTTGTAAAAACGTATACAGTTCATCATAAAACAATAGTTTACCTTAGTGAAACGAAAACGTGGTACCATGAGTTTGGACTTAGTTCTAAGGTTATTATTATGGATATCTTCTTTCTTAACGAAATTATGTATATTTTTACGGGCACACAAAATAGTTGAGTAAATGTACTGCGATGCGACAGCCATGATACCAGTCTCCTTACGGTACACAGAAAAAATCGCTCGTTTATGGAACATGTTTATGGTTTGTATATCTGTCGCTTTACCCCACATGAGAAGCCCGTAGGAAATTATACTATGGAAGTAACTAAAGTAAACTAGTCTAGCAGTAGCAAGATGGGTAAGCTCACGTATTCTACGGACTGCGTATGCAGCAGAGCTTAATCTGCTGGCCAAGGAAGATATATGTGGAAACTATTCAACGGTCACCTGAGAGGAGACCGTAGTGGAACGTAAACATGGGTTGATGATGTGCGCCTTGCACGGGCAGAGTTAACTAAAGCGATTAATATAATAACCACCAATGATGTAACACAGATTAAGAATCTATCTAACTTTGTCAGAGACAATTCTCGGTCAGGGACATTGCATCCGGTTTGAATCTAATTATAATTGTCTATTGTCTTACTTCAGACAGACATATGCTTGTCGCTTAAATATTTATCTACCTATAATATAAAATCAAATTCAAATAACCTTTTTTTATGTGTTATGTCCAAGTGACGGGACAAGGAAGTCGTGCGTCTGGTTGCAGGCCACTCAGAGCCTTAAATCGCAAATATCTATGTGGCACTGCCACTACGCCTGTCACCCTGAGACATAAATTGACAAGTCCCATCTGCCTGTAATTTCATCATCACCCTAAGAGCGTTCACGCACTACGTTCCATTCGTGCCGGTTTCCAATCCGAGACATGGCGGTCCGAAATATCACAGGGAACATGTTATCTCTTGTGCACAGCGAATATCGTATTTAAAATAGGCTTTATTTGACATGCATTTAAATTTCAAACAAAGTAACAAAAAATTAATAAAAATAAGTTCAATTAAAATGAAAATAAAAAAGAGGCATACAAAATAATAAAAATAAAATAAAAGCATGTCAAAAGGGTCCATGACTTAGCCTCTGAGGACTATGCTAAATACATAGCCCTGGCTGTTATTTTGTCATGACTCGTCGTAATATGGAACACCACAATTCAAATAATAATAAATATGTTACATGTTACGTACGAAACAAAAATCAAAATTAAAATAACTGTAGACATTTAGGCACTAAGTGACTAAAATTTGACATAAGCGACAATTGGACGAAGTAAGTAATCAATTTCAATAATAAATAAGTAATTTAAAAAGCATCATGCCAAGCATACACATCAAATAAAGTAGACAATCAGGCATTAAGTAAATAAAACTAGACACAAGCAACAATTAGACAAAGAAAAAAGACCTATTTGAGTAATAAAAAGTTAAATAAATAACGTCGTAGTAAACGTACATAAATACACAGAACAGATATACAAATATAAGCTACTTCTTAAAGTCTAAAGATTTGACATTTTGTAATTAAAACTATACTGTTAAATTAATTTCATTAAGCAAATTGTATGCCATAAAATTGGCAATACGTACTGGACACAACAATGTTGTATAAGACCTTCTAAACGTACGTAAACAATAAATGATTTTATTTGAAAGTTGGCAGTGTTTGTTTTGAAAATTGGCAGACACTGCTTATAAAAAAAAATCTCGGATTGCAATTGGACTTAGTGCACAATCGACATCAGAAGTGGGTCCAAGTTTTCTAGATTTAGAAATAAGTAAGGCAGTACTTCCCTGGACGAGCTCTTCACAAGGAGCTCTAATTCTACCAAAAATATTTATTTCAAAGGTAAGTTAATAACACTTGAAATTGATTAAACTATACTGCTCATTCGTATGGCAGATTCCCCTGAGGACGAATGAGTAAGATACTCTAGGGGAGGATATCTTAGTGGGAGATCGGTTAAGATTATTTTATGGTTAAGCAAGACAGGTTAAGGCAGGTTAAGCTCCGCTGCTTACGCAGTCCGCAGAATACGTGAGCTTACCGATGTTAGTACTGCTAGACTAGTTTACTTTAGTTACTTCCATTGTATAATGTCCTACGGGATTCTCATGTGGGGTAAAGCGGCAGATATTCAAACCATATTTATATTGCAAAAACGAGCGATTCGTTCTGTGTACCGTCTAGGCTCTCGGATTTCTCTCAGAGAAAAGTTTAAGGAGACTGGTATCATGACTGTGGCATCACAGTACATTTACTCAAATATTTTATATGCTCGTAAAAATATACATAATTTCAATAAGAAAGAAGATATCCATAATATTAACCTTAGAGCTAAGTCCAAACTCATGGTACCACGATTTCGTTTAACCAAGGAGAACAACTCTTTTATGGGGAACTGTATCCGTTTTTACAATAAGATTCCGGAGCATATATTAAGTTTATCATTTCCTAAGTTTAAAAACTACATTAAAAATATTTTGATCGAAAAATCATATTACAAAATTGAAGACTACGTGTTAGATAAAGATGTATGGAAAGACGACATGGCTCCAGAATCCACACAAATTTGATTCAAAGTGTATTCCATGGCATTTAAGTTTATTTGAAAAGAGCAATCCCTAGAGTTTCTTGCTCGTTCTTCTCAGGGAGGTCAGCGTAGTGAACGAGCAGTAGCTTAAATGCGACGATTTCAAGTGTAAATTTATTTTACTTATGGAATAAATAATCTT
>NW_020655291.1:0-20276 GCF_003589595.1 Hyposmocoma kahamanoa
ACCCTCACCGTTCCTCTTTCGGTCGACTAGACACAGGTCCGGAACACTCCATTGTCGTTGATATTCCATCTACTCGCACTAAGCGCTTGGCCTCCACCTTTCTGATGCGTAGGGCAAAGAAATGGAATAGTCTGTGTTTCCGGAAAATGGAATAGTTTGAGTGAATAGGCATTTTTTAGGCAAACGGGACGCGATTGCCTAAAAAATGCCTATACGCTCAAACTATCGCTGGTCACACCGTCGCTTAACATCAGGTGAGATTGTGGCCAAGCGTACGTGTGGACTATAATATATGTATATATAAGTGGTGCTTGGGCACTTCTATTCTATCTCTTTGGGATTTTGTGTACTCATCGGATCGATCTCGACGAGTAGTAGATGGCCAGTGACTTACTTGTTGAGTTTTTTTGGAGTACCAGAATAGTTTGGTAATCCCCTACGAATTACAGTACATCTATCGTGTTTGGACTCATTAAATTGGTCTCTACAAGCAGTACACCGTTTTGTTTAGGTTTTTTTTATTATTTTAATTTAATTAGTAGTTATGTTGCTGGCAATTTCTACACAAGCTGTATTACCACAAATCAATGGTAATCAATGGAACTAACCTGGAATACGTAGCGAAGCTAACTTTACAGATGTGACAAGTGAAAGGGTTCTTGACGCCTTTATGGATAACGCGGTGATTGTTTAGGCCGTCTTCTGAATAGAATACACTGAAACAATCGCAACCTGTCTGTAATAAAGCTACATTTACAAAATTACAACGTTTCAGGAGGTAGGTTTAGGAAGCATTCAAATTTGCAATGGTGGTAAAAACCTATAATAAAATACCAGAACATATCGCACCTTGCAACTGTTATAGACAGGCGTGTAGCTTACCATCAGGCGCACGGCTTGTTCGTCCCATCACTTGATATTGTAAAAAAAAAATGTAGACATTAATACTGCTTCTGTGCGGGCGATATTGTTGTGTTGGAAACATACATACGTAAACCTGGATTGTCAATAATATTGTATGTGTGCGGCTAGCCAATGAGAATATAAGAATAAGAAATACATTTGATTAATTTGTCAAAACTGGTGGTTTTACTTGTTTACTCTTAGTAAAATTTCCTTCCTTTTATCTTTTAGAATTCTTTATGATATATCGAAAATATCGATGTTATACCGACATATCGCAAAATATCTATAAAACATTCCGATATATCCCATCGGAAAAATATCGATATTTTTTTTACATGAACACCACTAGTTTGAATAAATAATTATATTATTATTAACAAAAATGGCGGGCTTTGGAAGTTACAAGTACAGCTTTTACAAATTTTATTTTTATTTTAAGTATATTATAAAGAAAAAACGAAGAAAGAAATAGTGATGAAGAAAGTTAGAACTATATTCCTTATTTTAAACCAAATTACAAAAGACTTTATCCTAAAAATTCGAATAACTACGAATTCAAAGTGATAGAAGATAAGTGATTAAAGTGAAAGTGAAAACATAATTTATTAGAACCACAATGGAAAATATTACTGAGGATCCCGATAATTAAACGAAAACATGGCTCAAAGGACTTGTATCCAAGCCAGAACTTATTATTTTATTTTAATGGACGTACAAAACAGTTTACATTCAGTGGAACATGTTGAGATACAATTTATAGTCTTAATCTAGAATGTAGACCTTGTACATACAGCGTTATTATGCGAAGTGTAAACATATTTGCATAAGGATTACAAAAAAAAGGAAAAAGTGAGAAAAAGTGGAAAAGTGATATTACAAGTTAAAACTAATGCAACTAAAGGCTAACATAGATATTAATTTGACAGTACTAATGAGAAGATGAGTTGAAATATTTACGCACACGCACACACGCACACACTCAACATTTGAGGAGATTAGTACGATCCGAAAAAGATTGTTGTCGAAAACATCAATTATTATTATAAATATGGAATATGTCGACACCTCCTACGTAAAGTATCGTATGTCGAAATTGCCAAGTTTACAGGGAAGCATTTTAAAATTCTGAATTCACTGAAACGAGCATAACACGACAAAGCTAATCTAATAGATCATCTAACCGATATGTAGGATTTTACAATACTCTGTGTGAGTAACCGCTTGCCGAATAAAACTGAAAAATGCTAAAGTCACCTGTTATGTTCCTTTCAGTGGATTCAAAACTTTAAAACACTTCCCTGTAAACTTGGCAATTTCGACATACGATACTTTACGTAGGAGGGGTCGATGTAGTAGTTACACATTATGTACTTACTCCTCACAATATTCGCAGCGGAAGGCCTTTTCTATTTCGACGACGCGTATGATGGCGCGCGCCTCATCCGACACTCGCGACAGCAGAGGTTCGGCTTGAGACCCTTCCACTTGGCGACGTATTGGTTTTGATAGTTTTGGGGACTCTGTGACAAAGGTAATAATCATCATCAACCCCTTGATACGTCCCACTGCTGGGCACGGGTTTCCTTTCAGACGATGGTTTAAGCCATAGTCAGCCATAGTCCGCCACGTTAGCCCAATGCGGGTTGGGGTCTTCACATGTTTGCCGAGGGATGTGAACCTTCTTCAACGTACTGGTTTCAACACAATGTTTTCACCTTGCTGCGGGGACCCAATTTTATTCATATAATTTAAAAATCTTAGTTTTATTTTTTGGTGTTTAAACTTTTATTGCCTTTTTAACTTACATGTATATTATCAAAATAAAAATAAATTAATTAGTGGACCAAACGGGAAAGTTGACCAAACAGGAAAGTAGACGAAATGGGAAATAAGACGAATCGGGAAAAACAAGTGGACCGATCGGGAAAGTAGACGGATAGTGAAACTGGACCAATCGGGAAAGTAGACCAATTGTACCGAAGGGCAACAACATTGCAGGCTGATTTCATATCACATGTCCTTCATATTCACACACTGGCTTTTACCTATTCTTAAAGCAATGCATCCAAATTAACACCCTTGATAAGAAATTTAAAATAAATAGAAAGCTTTGGCATCTCCTGAATAATCACTCTTTTTAATATAGGAGTTTGAGAAAGTAAGGCATCGGTTACTTTCGTAGTAAAACTGAGATACGTTTTTTTATATATATATATATATAACGACAAGTGACGGGACGAGCAAGATCGTGCGCCTGATGGTAGACTACACGCCTGTACATAATAGTTGCAGTGCCACTCAGAGCTTTAAATCGCAAAGATCTGAGGGGCACTGCCACTGCGCCCGTCACCTGGAAACATAAGTCGACAAGTCCCATGTGCCTGTAATTTCACCAGCACCCTTCAAAACCGGAACACAATAATGCTGACATTACTGCTTGGCGGCAGAAATAGTTTTAAGCTCTGAGTGGCACTGCAACTGTCATGGAGAGGCGTGTAGCTTATTATCAGGCCCACGACTTGTTCGTCTCATCACTTGGTAATAATATTTCTCCCGGGCGGCCCGAGAATCGAACCGGGATCTCTGCAGAGCAGAGCAGCATCGGTCAATTTTATAATGTTATCTTAAGTTTGGGAACCTAAAAAAATTTAATGTGGCTTATGGAATTGTTTAGAAATAACATGAAAAATCAAACTAATTCAGGAATGATATAAGACCTTTAACATACCAATAATCTGGACGGTATGTCTGACAAGGCCGCTGGTTGGAGACAGTAGTACAGTGACAGCTTCTTCTTCCTTTAACTCGTTGGCGAACTCTTCTATACATTCCGGACATCTAGTTATGTGCTCCTGTAATAATAATTACGGAGCATTTTGTTTTTCATTTATTTTCCAAAACAAAATTATTTACATTGGTTCTTAAATCTTAAATATAACCTACAACCTACCTACTGCAATCTCTTTAACGGGTTTATACGGAGGTGGCTTCAGTCATCGCACAGATTAATGCGCTTTTTTTTTAGAAAAACAAAAATAAAAATATTAAATATACTAAATTTAAAAAATAATATTAAACAAGAGAAATCATAACTATTATTACCAATAATCACAAAGATCGAACACTCAGGAAAAATTCCTTCAATCAGGCCGGATTCGAACCGACGTCTTCTGGCATACCGTGCCAGATACTATACCAACTAAGCCACGGAACGAACCAGCGGACCTCACGAATTTTTCTATGTGCTTGTTATCGTGTCTTTGTATTTGGTTGTTCAACGACATTTTAGCCGTAGCTGCATCTATGAGAAATCTGTTATATATATAATATTTCGTCACGTGTTTCGTTTGTATTAATAATTATAAAACAAACAAGTGGAGTATTTTCACATAAAAAAAAAATTGAAATATCAATTCAACAAAAATTTAAATATTAATACTTGACCACACTTTTCATCAAACAGTAGTAGAGTAGTGTTTGATGAAAACTCTCTTGAACCTGTTTTTGCATTGTTTCACATTTTAAACAGACTTCAAAAAAGAACGACGTTCTTAATACGACTGCAAGTTTTTTTGTATGTATGTTACGTGATGACTATGATTTATGAACCGATTTTGGTGATCCTTTTTTTTGTTGGAAAGAGGGTACCACAGAAGTGGCCCCATTTAAATTTGAAGAAAATATTCCACCTCTAATGGGCAAACTAGGGGATGAGTGATTTGTAAGGTCGGTTTTTTAGTACTCCGTATTGCGATTATTACATATTAATATTTTCTGTATAAGGTCTTTATGTATTTAGCGTATAAGGGAGCATGTAATCCCTTCTTATTATGCCGCCATTATGAAGAATTTGTTTCTATTGACAATACGACCTTTGGTCTCGCAAGCCAATATGACCTTCAATAAACTTTCCTTTTTTACTTATTAAAAAAAGGAGGAGGTTCTCAATTCAGCTGGTTTTTATTCTGTGTGTATGCGACAATCGCGTCGCTTTATCTAGTTAATTTTAACTTGCATTTGTATTTGGAGAAGGCATAAAAACTTCACATTATTTATTGTAATAAATAAGAAAGGGCCTAAGAATTGAAAGAAATATAATATTAAGGTAGAAGAGTGGTATTGTGTCAGCAAAGTTTTTCGGAACTTGCTGCAATATTTCAATAATTTACCTGTACGTGATCAGCGTCCCGGAAGGCTCGTGAGCAAACTGCGCAAACTAGAACCAGTCTGGGGCGTAATTCTTCTTCGTGTGCTCGTAGATGCATTCGAAGCCGTGAGCGGCGAGTTAATTGTTTCAGGCAGATGTGGCATTGGAAAGGTTTTATCTGAATTACAAATTTTCTCATCAAAATTATGTCATATAGTGACATTTATGCTGGTTGTAAATATATATATTTTTTATTAAGTACGAGGGTCAAACTGAAAGTTCTTAGAAAATTAAAAACTGATTACATTAGCCAGTTATTAGTTTTATTATATCTTTTCAAAATATTGTCCATTCACGTCAATACACCGCTGCATGCGATGGAACCACTGGGAAAAGCACTTTGCCCACTCGTCCTTAGGTGTCTTCAATGGCATCGCGATACGCAGCCACCGCTTCTTCAGCTTTCATAAACCGCTTTCCTTTAAGTTTTTCTTTAATTTTTGAAAATAAATAAAAATCACAAGGCGCGAGGTCGGGGCTATACGGCGGGTGACCCAATAATTCAACGTTTGATGTCGCCAAATAGTCGATCCTTCGCTTGGCGGTGTGCGACGAGGCGTTGTCGTGGTGAAGGAGGATCCTACTGCAAGGTCGTTTCTCTCGAACTTTTTCCAAGACAAGTGGCAAACAATTGGTAGTGTACCATTCTGCAGAAACTGTTTTTTGATCCTCTAACACAATTGTTGCGAAATGACCTATCCTTCCAAAAAACGAGGCCACCATTTTTTTTCCCGCACTTCGATCTCTCTTCACTTTAGTTGGCAACTCCTCGAAAGGAAACACCCACTGAGCAGATTGTCTTTTGGTTTCAGGATCATAACAGTAAATCCAGCTTTCGTCACCTGTTAGTATGTCGAACACAGCATTTGAGTCACCTCCGTTAAATCTTTCAATCATTTTACGGCACCAATCCACACGATGGAGTTTTTGAGCCTCAGTCAAATTATGAGGTATCCACCGGGCGCAAAGCTTCCTGACCGCTAAATGTTCGTGGAGGATTTTGTGCACTTGACTCATACCGATGCCTAAGCTTGTCCGAATCTGCTGATAGGTCACTCTTTTGTCAGTCTCTATCATACGCCGCACAACACAGATGTTATCTTCAGTCGTCGCCGTAGAAGGCCGTCCCTCATGTAAATCATCAGTGAGATTAGTGCGACCACGTTTAAACTCATTAAACCAGTTGTAAACAGTCGCACGAGATGGGGCTTCATCGTGAAAGGCCAATCGTAGTCTATGATAACTTTCTTGTTGACTTAAATGACATCGAAAGTCATAAAAAATCATTGCACGAAAATTTTCTCGTGTTAAATTCATGTTGACGTGACACAGACAATTTTCAATTTGCCGCCAAATCGTAAAACAAATGACAAATGAATGAAATATATACTCAGTAATATTGGCAAAGAGTTCTATTTTCAAATTTAAGAATTATTTTTTTATTATATTGTTTATAAGTGGCCAGTTCTAAGAACTTTCAGTTTGACCCTCGTATAGCTAAATTTTTGTGATTTTAAATTTGATGTAAATTTTCCAAAAAATGTTGATTTCAAAAACTTCAAGATGTTTTTACTCTAGAGTCGATGCTACCTTGGCTTGAATTAAAATTGTTGTACTAAATCACTTCTATTGCTCGTGTCGAGCGACAGGAACACTGGCTTTAATTCAGAATTTACTTTTTTACAAACGACATTAACACCGTTTGAAAAATGTATATCGTGTATTATAAATTTTTTATTTAGTTCAGTTGGTATAAAAAAAAGAATTGATAAATCGACCCCTCCGACGTAAAGTATCGTATGTCGAAATTGCCAAGTTTACAGGGAAGCGTTTTAAAGTTCTGAATTCACTGAAACGAACATAACACGTAATTTTAGCATTTCTCAGTTTTATTCGGCAAAGCTCATTACTCACATAGAGTATTATAAAATCCTAGATATCGGTTAGATGATCTATGGTGATCACTCTTTCAGTGAATTCAGAACTTTAAAACGCTCCCCTGTAAACTTGGCAATTTCGACATACGATACTTTACGTAGGAGGGGTCGAAATGTAAAGCATTTATTGAATACAGCGGTTTTTCTTATAAAATTTCGAGGTAAACCTGTGTTTTTTTTTTCTATCGTGAAAGTTTTTAGGAATCGTGTTTTCACGTTGTATATATCCTCAACTCTTCAGTGGATTAAAGGACACAGCGGCTCACGTGGCAACGACGCAGCAGATGAACTAGCCAGGAAAGGGTCGGAGACGGACGCTGTAGGACCAGAACCGATAGTGTCCCTCCCCTGCCAATGGTCCAGAACAACTATACACAAAGGTACAAAATCTTTACATAATAATACATGGACCACCCTTACGGTTTGTAGACAGGCGATGGAAGCACTCCCAACGCTCAACGCCAGTCTATCTCGAATACTAATTAAACTTAAAAGGCAAGAGCTTCGCACTCTAACTGCCGCCCTAACGGGTCATGGTCCATACAATAAACACCTTTTCAATATAGGTATCACAGACAGCCCTCTATGCAGAGCGTGCATGGAGGGGGAGGAAACGGCTGCGCACATCCTACTTCAGTGCTCCGGCGTGGCCAACTACAGGGCAAAATACCTTGGAGAGCCAAGGTCGCTCCCCGAAGTCTTCAGCAAACCAAGGAGGCTGCTGAGATTCCTGGAGGAGCTTGGGTGGCACGAGTAGGACCCTGCACCCACCCCACGCAAAATAGGCGCTTTGTCGTCGAGTTGCGGATACCAGCCCGTTGCACCAAGTACCAAGTATCCTCAACTTTACTATACATTTTTTCCAAAGTGATACATTCAACACTTTCACTGTCATGCGGAATCAACCAAAGCCATTTGAGGTTGAATCGACTCTTAAAAACGAATGAATAAGTATATTAAAATAAACAAATAACTTTTAAATAAAATAGAAGAATTTATTTCCATGTTTATCTTTTATCGCATAATACAGTATTCTAGTTTTCGTATAGGTGTCACCGTGTGAGTATTATAATGTTTGTTATCTGTGTTCGACTTGCCTGTTAATGCGTGAGCCAGTGGTCGTGTAACGTCCATTTGTTGAAAAATTCCTTTCCATATGTATTGTCATGTTTTCGTGTAGGTTTCACTGTGTTAGTGATAGAATGTTTGCGATCCATGTTCGACTTACCTGCAAATGCGTGACCCCATGTTCGTCCAATGTCTGTTTGTCAAGGAATCTTTTTCCACATGTGCCACATACATAGCGTC
This sequence comes from Hyposmocoma kahamanoa, assembly GCF_003589595.1. Classification (NCBI taxonomy): domain Eukaryota; kingdom Metazoa; phylum Arthropoda; class Insecta; order Lepidoptera; family Cosmopterigidae; genus Hyposmocoma; species Hyposmocoma kahamanoa. The sequence continues at coordinate 8,359 of NW_020655291.1, forward strand.
TGGTATCTGTATGGGTTCGACTGTGTTTCGTTAGTGTAGCCCTGTGCCAACAAATTTTCTACTTACGCCAGAAATCTAATTTGTAAGCAAAAAAAATTTGTAAGCTAGTGACAAACAAAACTAAATTAGCCGACCAAGTTGAAAGTCAGCATGACGTTTAAAACGACAGACCAATCCTAATTTTATGAATTTCATTCACTGGGAAAACTAATAAGATTTTGAATACCAGATTGACTATTAAGTTAAGACGTCTAGGCCCAAATTGAATTACAGTTAAAAAAGGAAATTAACCTGTTTTTCGGATCTAAATTGCTTATATTAGTTTTTTTATAATAATAATAATTTTTATTTAAGATCATTGATCGACTTTGTTAGTAACAATTGAAAACTTGATACTATGTTAGTATATTACACTAAAAAAACAGAAAATAATTAAAAATAAATAATAGGTACGCGGAATTAGAATTCATGTCATCAGCCCTTCTTGGTGACATGAATTCTGCGTCCTGATTTTGATTCAAATGTAGTCTCGAAATCAGATGGGTTTCCGAGCGAGAAGGTGAACCTGATTCCTACTATATCTTCTTATTTGTGAGTTAAATCAACTATTGTTGCGATTAGAAATGTCAAAAGTTTCCGATCGGCCAGTTGTGAATCGCCATTATGCGCCTCGATTCGGAAAAGACGCAGTTTCCGATCGGGAGAGGCAATCAAAATCAAGCTGCTGGTCCAATGGCACAAATCGAACACGTTACCGCCGCCACGCATCCTGCTCATGGTCGACGAAAAGTGTTTCCGTACAACTGCATCAAAACCGTCGGTACGTGTCTCCGCAAACATGCCGAACGCACTACTGAACTAGGGCAGCCGCAACAGTATTCTGAAGGTGTTATAATACTGGACCTTCAGGGCATTGAAGGATTTCTGCGTATAATTAACCCATAGGCCGCAAGTGCAGTGTCTGGAAGTAGGAAGTAGGCCTCAAAAAGAGTTGCTTTGACCTCGTTCGTACACCGTGCAAACCTGCGAGCCAACATATTGCACCTTACCGTCAATACCTCTAAGTTATCTGTGAACGCATCAGTCACCCTGTGACCCAGGTATATAAACTGCTTCACTTGCTTGAGAGAAGCACCATCTAGTATAACATTTTCAAACAAACCAACGTTTCGGGCCCTTTACAGGTCCCATCATCATCCATCATGGCCACGGAAGTAAAAAAAAAGGTCATGACATAAATATATATATATATATATATATATATATATAAAATAAGATTATAGTATCTACGCTTTCTATATTGGTAACCTCACCTTTGAGTTACCTACGGGATAGTAGTGTAGGGGCCAATGTAACACGTGCCGGAATAATTTTCGACTCATCCGAAGAACAAAGTCCCATGCGATTATTACCAAAAAGAGAATAAGTACGTTACGAATAATTTCGATATTCAAACTAAGACCTATGTAAAGGTGTTTTGAGAATTTATATATCTTATTTTGTTTCGGAAATATAAAATCGAACAACGGTCGATCTGACATCCACAGCGAAGAAGAACGAACGAAATGTACTATGTCCTGAAAACAAGTATTCTTGCACATAGATCTTTGTTCTACGGATGAGTCGTTTTGATCAATGAAAAAAGTTTTAATAAAATGTATGATATTCTCATCTATAAACCACATTTTAATCACTGTTTAAACGCGCCTATCATAGGAATTAAATTAAAAGTGTTAATTTTATAATGTAATATATAATGTTATTAGTTAAATGTATACTTCGTTTCAATCCATTTTGAACAAGAAGTAAACAAACAAGTCTCTGACCCGACCATAGACGGTTTAGTGGTGGCCAATTGTAACGCCAACTACAAATCGATTAATTAATTAAATGAATCGATTTGTTCAATTGAGTCATACTAGCGATTTTCCTTACATAACCTATATAAGCATATTTAAAATTTCAATATAAATCCTCCTTCAAATCCTTACACTTAGATACTCGTTCGATTGCGATTGAAATGTTCGATTTTATAATCGATTACTAAACTTTAATTGATTGAACCGAATGTTTTCTTTCGAACAGCACTATGCAACCATAGGCAAGTCATAGACGTATAGATGAATAATAACCTCACTTTTGGACTACCATTTTTCAAATACGTGTTTACGATGCTATTCAAATGAATATTGTCGGAAAAAGTGATGATGTATCAAGTCGAAATCTTCGAAATATACGTGAAAGTGTTACTTATTCGATTAAGTGAGTGATTGCTTTAGAATTTTAACCCAACAGGTTTGTTTATTTTTTGTTCAAAATGGATTGGAACAGACTATAATACTAATTTTATAATTTTTCGTAATTATTTGCTGTTATAAAGTATGTAGAAAATTAAGGTGAATTTTTGTATTAAGTACTTTTCAATTATTCCCAGGCCTTAGTGGGCCCATTATATACTCCCGGACACGTAACTCGAGCCACCGTGCGTTTTTGCCTTAAAGGGCTAGAATACAAAAATAGTGTTATCATCAAAGAAAAAGGTTTCCCCGGTTTTGCAACTCAAAATTTCCAAAAAGCACTTACAGAAAAGACTTAATATACTTGTTTCAAAATTGCGTAGGATAGTTCTTGATCAATCGAACATTCTTTAGGCTTACGGCATTTAATACTGATGCGAGATGACTCGAATGATGTATCCGGGAGTATGTAACTAAGCTACAGTAACATCTATGCCTACTTATGGAAACAATAAATTATTATTAGTAATTAGACATTACTGGTTGGTGACTTTATCATCTCAGTCACTCGTGACCAACGGTGGGATGATGATGAAGATCAGCTTCGTTACAAGCTCTACCACCAGTAGGTTAAGAGGCTGATATTACCTGAGGTAAAAGGTCTTCCCGCACGCAGCAACAGGGCACTGCCATCTTTTCTGCTTGTGATGTTGAAAATGTACGTGGTCGAATAACTCAGTCTCAGTGCTAAATGTCGCATTGCTGCATTCAACGCATGCGTATTCCCCGTCTGGGGTAAGCATTAAAGTTGAGTCATGGAACTGCCTGTTAAATAAAGTGTCAAGTTTAAAGCTAACTAAGGTAAAGTGGGAGAATAGCCCTCGTAGCACGGTTACTCCATCGCGTTTGAGTTTGATTTAGAACCTTTTTTACAAAAATCTTGACGCATTGAACTTTGGACCGCTCTTATCGTAAGCGGCATAGAGTTGGATTTAAATCTTAAGTCCCAAGCTTGACGTGCCCTTGATCCTGTACACATCTAGGCTCTAGAGTCTAATGTTAATGTTGCACTAGTTGAAAATTCTAGTGAAAGTGGATTGAAGGCCAAGATTGAAAGTAAGAAATGCAATTGTTTAAATCACTACACTGGACCAGGCCATTAATAAGCTTGTGCTTAAAGCACAAGTCCGACAAAAGTCTTCGTTCACTCAGAGTAACCATATTGAATTTTTATATACGTTGATCACATCGTTGCCTGTGAGAGAACTCGCTGGAGTAAAAAGCCAAGTGTCTAGTGAATGCTCGTTGTAAGCTCTCAACAAGTTTAGCGGAACGGAAACAGCGTCTCTGTAAAGCGTAATAGCGCAGGATAGACCGCGTAAAACTGGCGCCTGTTAGAATACGCGACTAAGGAGCGCAATCGCGTGGTCTTTCCCTTTTCCTTCCAAAGTCTTTACACGCGCGCCCGATCTTACACAATTGCTGTATCTCGCGCGATAGTGTCCATGTAAAGGCCGCTAATGCGTAATTTAACTGCCTCTGTGGCCGATTGGTTACCATGTTGGACTGCCGCGCAGAGGTCCTGGGTTCGATTTCCGCGCAGGGAGAAATGTGTCTACATTTATTTCTCTCGTGAGTTTGGGTGTAATTTGTGGTTGTCCATGGCAGCCGCGACACAGAGTTTCCCTAGTGCGGGGCTATGAGTGTGTTGCGCTGTTATTATTATTAATAATAATGGTTGCATCTGAATCACTGTAGTGAATTACGTACAATACAGTATATTTAAACAATACTTCTCGTTAAGAGTGCAGGAAAACATCACAATGAAACTTGCATCTCGAGAAAGTCCACAAATCTTGGAAGACGTGTGGAGGTCCCAAGAGCATCCCAAGGGCGTCCCAAGAGCAAGCAGGGGAGACCCGTGAAAGAGGTGTAAAGGATTAATGATGTATTGTAGTTTTTTTGTTGAAGAAATTTCCAACAATTTCGAGGATTATTTCTCGAAACATTTGTACAGGACATTTCCGAATCCCAAGATTCCCGATCTAGGTGCATACGTAAACCGGGCGGATCCGCTGCCCTACCTATTTTTATCGTCAAGCAGCACTTTAGTGTACAGGAGCGCAATCGGGAGGAATCGCTAAAGATGTTATTCCTTGTTATACTAAGGACAGTCGCTAATTACCAGATAAATTGCTTCTACAAATTTTCAGCAACAAACTTGACAAATAATTATTTTAAGATTTATATAGCAACACTGTTCCGAAGTCAAAAGCTTGACAGATAATTAGTAGAAAACACTGGTTTCAATAGCAACTGGACCAGCAGAATATCAATGCACTGAGGTGTTTTCCTCAAGCGGTTATACGACCGAACTAAATAGCACGCGAGCTATTCAGCCTAGTAATTTTCATTGTAAGTTAACTCTCTAACTAGACTAGACTACAATAATAAGCAAAAGAAAAACTCACATGTGAAATTTCAGTCGTACTTTCGAAGTAAATGATTCATTACAGTTATGGCACGTCAAAATCTGAGGATCTGAAGTCGGTTCACGGTTTTTCCTTTTCCTAGGTCTCTGAAAATTATATTACAGACTAGACATGTGCCCCGATCATAAAATTGCTAGGTGTCTGATGACGGCCGCGTGATCGGCGTGGTGTACGAGTGTATTTTTATGTGTTAAAAACACTACTATGATATTGTTTAAACCAAATTTTTTTACGATTTAACTTGTCCTTTAGCACAAATGTTTTTCATACTAAATGAACAAATAGGACTAATTTTATTTTGTTATTATATTTTTTGTTGTTGTTAGTGTTGAGATAAGGGCACTGCCACTGTGCCCGTCACCCTGAGACATTACAAACAGAGTTAACAAGTCCCAGCCATAGTCATAAAATGAATAAAATTTTATTACATTTGACAAACTTCTGCTGTCCCGATTTTTTCGTCCCATACAATGAAATGATACATGAAACTGAGTCGACCATCACTAAAAAAAATTTGATCAATTATATTCATTTTTATGAACAACCCACGCTTGTTATAATTATTAATACAAAAATCGAACACTCAGAAAAAACACTCAGAAAAAATTCCTTCGATCCGGTCGGATTCGAACCGACGACGTCTTCTTGCATACCGTGCCAGACGCTATACCAACTAAGCCACGGAACGAACCAACGGACCTCACGAATTTTTCTATGTGCTTGCGTCGTGTCTTTGTACTTGGTCTTTCAACGACTTTTTAGTCGTAGCGCCATCTATGAGAAATCTATTACAGATTTATTAATTTCACAATTTAGTAATTTCACAAAAAAAAATTGAATATCAATTAAATAAAAATTTAATTGACCCACGCTTGATAAAAAAATTGACAATGCCAAAATTGTTTTCACAAGAAAAGACTTAATGGTTTTCGGATTTTCCCATACTGTCCCATTTAAAAAAAAACACTGTAATTTTAAAAAACTTACCACGATAAGAAGATCGTTATCTCCTGAATCTTCGACGTTTCTTAGTTTACCTTGAGCTCTCTGCAAAACATAATCTCATTTTTGTAGGTGATCTATTGCGGTTCTTTTATAACTGCCTCCGTGGCCGAACGGTTACCATACCGGACTGCCACGCAGAGGTTCCAGGTTCGATTTCCGGGCCGGGAGAAATATTTGTATGGCCTACATTTATTTCTCTCGTGAGTTTGGGTGTAATTTGTGGTTGTCTATGTGTGTCCCCATGGCACCTGCGACACAGGGTTTCCCTAGTGCTGTTTCCCTAGTATGTTGAGTGTGTGCGTTATTTATTTACATTTAATTAATTACTATAGTTGCCCCATTCGATCGGCATCATGAATACAGAATTTGTAAAAGTTTTTGCCTTTATAGGTATTATTTTTAAAGATGCATTTATCCTGTTTTTTACCTTAATGAAATCTTCCTTGGAAGGCACGCGTATGACTCCATCTTCCTTGCTCTTAGGTCGTCGGCCTCGCTTACGGCATTTGTGAATGGCTAGGCTCTGGGACGACAGAAACAGTTGACTGGAAATGCAACCAACAACATAAACAGAGATGGGTCTTTGTGTTCACAGGAAGAGGGATCCATTTTTTTATTTTTAAAGCAGCATACCAGTACTGCTTTTCCGCTGTTTCGCATCCAACAGCAGAAGAGCTAGTGCGATCAGATCCAGAGACTAAAGATCTCACTGGCCGGCTACGCAAGAAATATCCTAATGGTGCAATTACATCACGCTGATAGCTAGCTAGAAGGCGGCAGTTTACTTAGTGTAAACAGTAATGGCGTGTTTAAGAGGGAGCAGAGGAAAAATTCCTAATCTTCGATTTGATTGGTACATCCACTTTAAAGTTAAAAATAAAATATTGTATGAGTAGCACGATATATTCAAGCATAGACATTAATCAGAAACATAAAACAATAAAGTTTCCTCGATATATAAAAATCACGAAACGACCTATAATTTTCACATTTTTTCGATTTATCCTCGAAATGCTACAGGTTATTAGGTCAAAAATTAGATAATTAATTATATTTATGCATGATCGACAGCTGTCACTACGGATTTTTTTTTAATCCCTTTAGTTTTAGAGTTATTCCGCTAAAACGAATTTGGTACTTTTAATGCGCAAAATTCAACATCTTCTGTCGCATGTCACGCGAACTTTAGGCATATATTTGTTTCGCAAATTTGGGCGGAGCCAACGTCAACACTTTTTTGGCATGAGAGCTCTTAAGCGCAGGCCAGATCGCGAACGAAGCTAACTTAGTTTAGCTCACGTAGTTACACGGTAAGCTAAGCTAAGAAAATACGTAGTAAGTAGCGGCTATGGATGCGTAAGTTTAGTTAGCTCGGCTAGCTTAGTTCGCGGTGTTAACCGAAGTATGAATAGATGCCCCGGCTAAGTAAGCCAAGCTAAGCTAGTGAGGCAGGCTTCGCTTCGTCGACGTTGAGTCGTTTGACGATCGTAGTTCGCTGTCGAAGGCGTGCGATTCACTCAACAGTGAATACATTTTGTCGATTCCGACCTCGGCAGCAAAGTACGGTCGTCAAACGGCTCAACGTTTGCACCGAGTAAGTTGTCTCCTGCAGAGGACAAGCTAAAGCAACCTGTCGACTTAGTGGAAATGCGTCATGAGTCGTTCGTCGGCCGAGTCGTTTACGTGTAATTACCGTCTGACGACTAGATCGCCTTTGCATTGGTAGGCGACGGTAGACCGAACAAGTTTCAACATGTCGAATATGCGAAGATGCTAGTCGACTCGGTGTAAACACGCCTTTAATAACGCACGCTATCCGATGTTCCGAGTGTTTGCTAGAATATCAAAAAACATCAGTTCTTGATCTGACGCTAGCTTAATATAATGTTAGCATGTCATTGTGTACTTTTTGAACCATCTATTTCCTGTAACCTTCTCCAATAGTCGGTCCAATTGATGTGTCGCTCTATAAATTATTATTCCCCATAGATGGCAGTGGCGGATTTGCCCTAAGGCCCAGTAGGCCCGGGCTAGGATGGCGAGTCGTGACAAAAAAAACATTCACTGGCGATAACAAGATATAAATCAAAGTACCTAAATATTCTAAAGGCTCACGCACATTATGGCGGGCTGCACTGCACCGCACAGTGTAACATTAATCTTTCTAAATCACTTTCGTACATTTTACGTATAAAATATAGATATTTAGAATGTAATGTCACTACCTTAGAATAATAACGCATAGAATGATAGTTTCATATCAAACGAACTGTCACAAGTGAGGCAAAAATCAAATTCATGTAGGCTAGTTTTAGTAGTAGGTTAATTTTTGGTTTTAGTGAATATTTGTATAAAAATACAAGTTGAAACGCGTTACTTCCTTGTGGAATGTGATGTTAGTATCTATTTTATGTTTGTCTGAGGCATTTTTACACTGATTTACCGCACATTTCGTCATTTTTAGGTAAAATTCTTGAGCTGTTCGCGGTGCAAGTTGACCTTGAGCACTGACGGCCCGCCCGCTCGTGTAGGCCCATTGGGAGCGCTTCAATTTGCCTCACTTAGCGTGTGCGGACTAGGTTTCTATGCGTTATTATTCTACTACATATTATCACTACCGCGTCTATCTGTTTGCCTGATCGCGATAAACTCAAAAACTACTGAATGGATTTTCATGCGGCTTCCACCAATAAACATAGTGACAGTGAAATTCAATAAGTAGCCTACCAGTATATGATGAGTGCTGAGAAAGGGGCGGCTGGTATTGACTACATCTAAGACTGCGAATCCGCCACTGATAGATGGTATGTTCTGTGAGCTATGTAGGTCAGAGAAGGTATTTATTATTATGAGGCAAGTATGGACAAAGCAATTACCTGCAATTATTGCATCGATACTTTGTGCCGTCGTTGTCGTTTTTATTCTGGAAATTGAAAACCACACTTGAATATTGCAAATTTATATGCACATGTGACCAGCAATTCGACGAATAATGGATCGATGAGGGTTGAAACGAAACAAGTTCGGTGATTTATTGCATAAGTAGGTACAACCAACATTCAGTTGATCGTCATTAGCAATATAGCTACTATTATTAATACAAAGATCGAACACTCAGAAAAAATTCCTTCGATCCGGTCGGATTCGAACCGACGTCTTCTTGCATACCGTGCCAGACGCTATACCAACTAAGAACGACTAACACGGAACGAACCAACGGACCTCACGAATTCTTCTATGTGCTTGCGTCTTGTCTTTGTACTTGGTCTTTCAACGACTTTTTAGTCGTAGCGCCATCTATGAGAAATCTATGACAGATTTATCACCCAGTTAGTACCTTTACAGCTACCAGTCCTGGCGAGAGATGTCGCTATTCACTGTATTAATTAAATTTTTATTGAATTGATATTCAATTATTTTTTGTGAAATTACTCCACTAGTTTGTTATAATTATTAATACAAAGATCGCGCACGCTGCGTAATATACCATCATATTACTCCAAAAACGACAGATTACGGGTCGTATTCCAGAACGTGATTCAAGTATCGTCGTGATAATCAATTAACGAAGCGCAGTTGAGTATCACAAGTACTTTCAAAAACCCTTTCCTGTAAAATTAGTTCTCAGTCGCTTACACTAAGTCGGCAGTGAAGGCCCGATGTACTCAGCTGAACTACACTCAAGTTTTCACTCAAATTTGAGTTGGGATTGTCTATGGTTCTATGCGATTTTCGTTCATTCATTCGCATTTGTCTATTAATACTTGGCTGTATCGCCTCCGTTCCCTTTGTCTTTCATATACTTCACTGCCTCAGTGGACGAACGGTTACCATGCTGGACTGCCACGCAGAGGTCCCAGGTTCGATTCCCGGGCCGGGAAAAATATTTGTATGACCTACATTTATTTCTCTCGTGAGTTTGGGTGTAATTTGTGGTTGTCTATGTGTGTGTCCATGGCACCCGCACGACACAGGGTTTCCCTAGTGCGGGGCTATGTTGAGTATGTGCGTTAAAAAAAAATATATAGGAAGAACTTTCAATACGTTATCCTCAAATTTACTATTGGAAATTGGAAATGAAAGTTATTTGTTACGATGATCGATCGGGATATGAAAAACTGACATTGGCGATGACCGCTATAATTTCTAAATTACTATGATAATACTATTGGAAATTATTAAATTCTTCCCATGTATACAAACGTAAGCAAACCAGAATCTGTATTTCAGGTGTCGAGAATTGTCTGATTTCGCTCATCTGCTATGATAGGTTAATTTTTTTTGTTGGTTGAACCGATATCGCTGCTTGTAGGTCTTTCAACATCCGAAGCAATTGAGTATGTTGTATTCATCAATGACATGTTTTGATAATTATCTATATTATATAATATATCTGTATATATTGTATTTTAAATTTTTATTGAATTGATATTCAATTATTTTTTGTGAAATTACTCCACTAGTTTGTTATAATTATTAACACAATGATCGAACACTCAGAAAAACTGGTAGCTGTAAAGGTACTAACTGGGTGACAAATCTTTCATAGATTTCTCATAGATGGCGCTACGACCAAAAAGTCGTTGAAAAACCAAATACAAAGACACGACGCAAGCACATAGAAAAATTCGTGAGATCGACTGGTTCGTTCCGTGGTTTAGTTGGTATAGCGTCTAGCACGGTGAGCTAGAAGACGTCGGTTCGAATCCGGCCGGATCGAAGGAATTTTTTCTGAGTTCGATCTTTGTATTAATAATTACAGTAATATTGTAATCAAGCGCAACCAGGGCCTCACTCAAGTAAATACAGATTTTGACAACACTCAAATCACGATTTTACATTTGAGTACCGTTTAGGAAACAGCAAAACTGAAACGAATCTCAAGCATTGTCTAAAATTAAGACGCAACCTGTCACTTCCTCTGACATTACTAAGGTGAACTCCGATTACAGATTCTACGCTTGAGTAATGTTCAGGAATAAAAACTCTGCTTGAAATGATACTCAAGTACTGTTTTAAGCATTGAGTAGACTTCTGGAATACGACCTTATAATACGGTTAAAATAATAATAATATCTTTTACGTGGTAGTTGTGACATGTGGTGTGAGCGTGTTTGGTGTCGCGAATGGTGTGGTGTAACATGGCGGGTTTGTAATATTATTCAAATACTGATCACGAGCAAATTGACAAATATGCTTGTCAATAGATGGCATTGTGTTATAAACATCGAATATATAACCAGAAGTAGGGACGAAATGTCATTTAATTTGTTTGAAAACTATTCTGCCATATCATTACTGTAACAACTGCGCTCCGATTGGCCAGCCGAATTCTCAGGTATCGTCAACTGTTTCATTTCAAATCGACCAGTTAACTTGAGCTTTGCTATAATGGACGAAAATTGCAAAATTACATATTTCGACCCCTCCTACGTAAAGTATCGTATGTCGAAATTGCCAAGTTTACAGGGGAGCGTTTTAAAGTTTTGAATTCACTGCAATGAGCATAACACGTGACTTTAGCATTTCTCAGTTTTATTCGGCAAAACTCGTTACTCACATAGAGTATTGTAAAATCCTAGATATCGGTTAGATGAACAACCACTATTTTATAATTTATAATTATGCTCATTTCAGTGAATTGAAAACTTTAAAACGCTCCTCTGTAAACTTGGCAATTTCAACATACGACACTTTACGTAGGAAGGGACGATTTAATAACCGATGAAATTGGATTCCGTTTGTTTTATAATTACATGTTTTGCTGTTTTTCTCCACACCACCCGATAAAACAGCACGCCATTGTTAGATATATTATCTTTCATTACAATAAATACAGAATATTTTTAAAGACGTACAAACAGGTCAGTTGTAGGCGCTGTCTATATTTCAGTGCATACGAGATTTGATATTTATAACTGATGACGTACCAGGAATGTATGGCCCTTATTTTGTCTCTATTTCTAGTTATATACTCGACGGTTATAAACTAATTCAGTAATTATACACATACACACACACACACCCACACCCCCCCCCAAACACACACACATACATACACACACTCACTCGCTCGCTCGCTCGCTCGCTCGCTCGCTCGCACGCACGCACGCACGCACGCACGCACGCACGCACGAACGCACGCACGCACGCACGCACGCACGCACGCACGCACGCACGCACG
>NW_020655291.1:20286-24826 GCF_003589595.1 Hyposmocoma kahamanoa
CACACACACACACACACACACACACACACACACACTTTTTCATATACAAATGCACACACATACGTTTTGAAAAAGAAAATTGAAAATTGTTAAAAAAATTTGTTTGTTTTGTTTTTTGTGGCGATGAAATTACAGGCACATGGGACTTGTCAACTTATGTCTCAGTGTGACGGGCGCAGTGCCCCTAAGATTTTTGCGATTTTAAGCTCTGAGTTGCACTGCAACCGTTATGGATAAGCATACGACTCGTTCGTCCCGTCACTTGGACGGGATAATAAAATGCGTGTTGTTTACCTTTTCGTCCATAATTATGTCGACGTGTGGTTGGTCAACATCAGCCGCCTGCACGATCCATATCTCGTCTTCGCTGCTTTCAACTGACTCCTGCTTCACTTCTGTTTTTATTGTGAATTCTTTCTGCAATTATTACGTTATTGAAATTTAAGTACCAAAATATTGTTTTTGGATATTAAATAAAAAAACAACTTAAAAACTGTTCAATTATCAAAATGACCATGTCCTTACTTTAAAAAAATCACAAACCGTATTTTTACACAAAAGAAATCTACGAAACTACGCCTCTGGGCTCTCCCTTGGAACACTTTCTATGAAATTCCAGGTATTTTTTTATTTATCCATTAAATTTTATTGACCACAAGACATAATTGTACAAAAGACGGTCTTAATGCTAAAAGCATTCTCTACCAGTCAACCTTTAATAAAACCTAAATTCACGAACGCGCCAAATTAAACAAAATATTACGTTAATAATAAATTATATGTAATAAATATGTAATCATATAGATATACATAACAAACAAATCTAATATATTCATATGTATTTATACACGATACATACAATAATAGGATATATGATTATCGCTGTGACAAAAAAATTAAAAGATGCTCATGTACACACGCCAGCACATCAATCTACACATTGACGTATCTTATTCCGTTGCACTGGAGGCGATTTTCGAACAAAAATGTGTGGTCTGACGTGCCGTTGTCCGTACATTCTTTTTGAAAGAGAATGTATTAGGAGACCTTCTGATGGGTGTCCGGGAGAGCATTCCAGAGACGCATCGATTGGAGAGTGAAGAAGTCCGACATGGAGCCAGAATGAAAGGGAGGTACAGAGAGTGAAAGTGAATTCATAGTACGACGTCGCAGAGATATCAAATTTATTCACATTTCAAGTATTCTGGATAGTGAGGTTTGAAAAGAATAGAGTACAACATGCAGAGAAATTTTTTCTGCCTGTTTTTTTCAAGTAAATAGATTTTTGTAACAATGCCGTGCTGTTCTATTCGGTGGTGTAGGAAAAATAGCAAAACATCTAATTACAAAACAAACGGAATCACACTTCATCGGTAATTAAATATGTAATTTTGCAATTTTCGTCCATTATAGCAAAGCTTAAGTTAACTGGTCGATTTGAAGTGAAACAGTTGACGACACCCATTGACGACACCCGTCAATTGTTTCGAACTCGGGCTAGCCAACCGGAGCGCAGTTGTCACAGTAATGATATAGCAGAATAGTTTTCAAACAAATTAAATGACATTTCGTCTCTATTTCTGATTATATATACTCGATGCCTGTGCGTGACCACCGGTGGTAGGTACACTCCACCAAATGGACGAGTTGTCCGTGCTCCACCGGTAGTACATCCCGAGAAGAAGGTGATAGATTGATACCTAATATTTTGAAGAATACGTAAATGTTTACTAACCGAATCTGTTGCATCTTCAGTTTTGTCTTCAATTTTGTCTTCGACTTTGTCCGAAGGGTCTAAAAAACAAGGAACAAGTATACATTTGTAAGAAATTCATAAATAACAACAAGCAATATTAAGCAAGCACAGCGCCAATCTACTGGTGATAGGGTACCCTTTGCAGAACAAGCCTGCTTACTATTGCCTGTGTTCAGCGTAATCTCACGCGCAGAACTTAAGGTATACCTAGTCAAAAGCTTTTTGTTACGATTAACAATAGGGGAATGGTAAGAAAAGGATAAGTAGCAGTAGAGCTTGTCAAAGAGTTCGTCCAGGGTAGTACCTCCATCTTATCTATTTCTGTCGCCAAGTAGTAATGTTACGCCATTACCGTGTTCCGGTTTTGAAGGATTACGGCGCGGGTACATGCTAAGAAATCTGTCGTGTCTGCAAAAGAAAAAACGAGAATGATCTTGTACACGACAAGAATTTTGTCGCATCTAGCCACGAAAATATTTCGTGTCTGTTGTAGACAAGAAAATACAAGAGGATTTATTGGACTCACCCAATTTTGCAACAAAAATATGAGTTTGGTACCCTCTATTTTACACTGCGACAACATGAGGAAGTTTATCAAATATTTTCGTTTGAAAATTTCAACGTTTAATAAGTCGTTTACTGACAATGCGATATGCAATAGCGGCAGAGCGCGTCGCGTCGGGGGTAGACAAGATTTTTTTTCTTGTCCGGCGCCGAGGCTGTGTACACAGTTCGTGTGTAGAAACGACACGAATTCTTGCATAGACCCGGCGACTTTTATTAGCGTGTACACGCGCCGTAAGGGTGCTGGTGAAATTACAGACACATGGGGCTTTTCAACTTATATCTCTGGGGGACGAGCGCAGTGGAAGTGCCCCTCGTATCTTTGCGATTTAAAGCTCTGAGTGGCACTACAACTGTTATAGACCAGGCGTGCAGCTTACCATCAGGCGCACGATCTTGTTCGTCCCGTCAGTTGAAATTATATATATATAAAAAAAGATATGTGTAAGGCCATCTTCAGCTGTAATTTTTTTTTCAGCTATGTTGAATGGATGTCAGAATTTGAATTTGATGACGATGTACTCTAAAGCTAGAGTGTTTAGTGCATACAGAGACCTGCGGATCCAGTATAACAACGCGTTCAGGATTCTGTTGGGGCTACGGTGGATTTGCAGTGATGTTTCCGGAAGCGCACGCGATTAACTTCTATACTATAATAAAAGGACACTGCGCCTCCAAGCTGACCCTGTTCTCTCATTCTCAGACCGAAACAAATACCGTGAAATAAGGAACACTCGACCAAATGAAAAGAAGCATAATGCGAATGAGTCCCTTCTATACTCTGTTCTCTTTAATCCCACGTCTCCTCCCTACCTCAAAGATTGTTCCGTGTATCATAGCACTACACTCAGTCGCACCTTACGATCTTCTCTTACTCTTCCTTTAAACTGTCCTATCCACTCTTCTTACTTTTATTCTAACTCCTTCAAGGTTAGAAGCATCAAACTGTGGAATTCCCTGGCTGAATCGATCAGATGCGCTATGTCTGTTGATTCTTTCAAAACTTTACTCAAAGCTTATTATCTTGTATGAATATGTATTCATTATTAATATTATTATTTAGTTATTTGTTTAGTATTTTTATTATTACCATTTTCATCTTCATTTGTATATGTGCAATATGTGTATTCAGTTGCGCCCTCAAATAATTTTATCTTACTGTATTTCCTGTAACCCGAAGGTTGCCTGGAAGAGATTGCTATTTAGCAATAAGGCCGCCTGTTGTACATGTAATTTTTACTTTTTGTTGTATTGTTATTGTGTATTTGTCCGTGTGCAATAAAGAATATTTGTATCGTATTGTATTGTATTGAAGCTTCATTCTTGATACTGTCTTTTGATTAGGTTAGTATTAGAGAATTATTTGACTGTAATTGTTTCGGACGGAGAACGAGACTAGAGCCCCTAGCCTGTTTAAATGTGATTGTTTTTGGTGTCTTTTCTTTACTATTGTTTTCTGTTTTTGGATTGATAGCGGTACGTGTTGTAATAAATCAATATGCTGTAAGTAATTTGCTTTGGTCTTGCTCACTCTTTGTTAGCACGAACCCGTTGATACAGTCCGCAAGATATTTTACGTATAACTCTAGATGCCAATCTTACCTGATACGCGATGATGCTCCTGATGATGTTTGTCTAAAAAAATGCCTTTTAACTCTAGCCTTAAATAGCCCTAAATTGTATTTTTCGGGAAAAAACAGATGGCGTTGCATTAGAGCGCATTAGAAAGGAGGAAGCAAAGCCCTTCTTTCGAATCAGTGGTATATGAAAGACATAAAAGATGGAGTGTTCCAGACGTTCTGGGGCCTTACCATGAACACTTATTGCGATTCAGTTTAGCACCTAAAATGAATCGTTGTGAGACAGCGCTACATGAAGTATATATCACCATCCCTTTTTTGTCGTTACGAACCTATACTGAACTGTAATAAGAGTTCATGGTAAGGTCCCTGATTAGTTGTTGTCGGTCGATTATTGTAGTAGTAGGCTACAAGGGTATATATACACGTACTATCATCGCCCTCTTCATCAGGTTTCTTAGTAGAACTTCTTAGTCTTCTAGCTATGGGTGATGATTCTGCATTTTCAGCCGTTTCTTCTTCCACTGAGTAGTAAAAACAGGATTAAGTCAGAGGATGTTACATATAAAACTATATAAATAATAGGGGTTAAAGTATGAAATTGCCGATTTGTACTGAAAATCTAAATTGTTTATTTTTT
>NW_020655292.1:0-10759 GCF_003589595.1 Hyposmocoma kahamanoa
AACAAATATACGCGATTTAAATCCGGAAAAATAGTTTCATTCCTATATTGGCAGTATCCTTTTATAACTTTACAGCGAATACATAATGACAAAATTTTTAATTTAGAAGCTTTAACATTTTACGGGGAAGAGTTTTTAATCTGAATATTACACAAAGGCTTAATTCCATTTCAAAGTGGCCAGAATTATAAACTTCAACCTTTGATATTAGCTGTTATTGTTTTTTTTTTACAAAATTAGATTAAACTACTTCTCTTTTTGTAGAGTAATCGGATTTCTAACTAAGGCGCAATTTGAAAACATTTAAGCAAATCTTTGCCGCAGATCTATATTGTAATTATCATTTAAAAGCTGCACACGTGTGAATCCACATTATAACCGAAAAGGTGTTTTATGGCGGTATTACATATTACAAAAAATATAAATAAAATCTTGCAAGAAACATGTTTTCAGAAATTTTGCCAAAAGTATGTACACACATCAAAAAAAGTTTGCGATCACTTCGAAAAACTGAAATCTTTTTTGTTACTGTAGATTATATTATGATTTTTTCTTCTTTTTAGATTCTTTATTTAAAAATAAATTAGAACATAAAACAATGACCCCATTCAATTGTTTTTTCATATAAAAAGGCTTTCAGTCCTAGCTTACGCTCATTCAGAAATCTGATTTAGTCAATTATAAGCGATTCAAGATATTTTTCGCGGAAAGTTGTGATTGAAAAAATGCCAAGAGGATTATCAGAGGTTTTACGAGCTAGAATAGTAACTTTGAGGGAAGAAGGATACACCACGAGAGTAATAGCACGCAGACTTGCTATATCCCAATCCTGTGTCGTGGCTACGTTGCAGAGGTATCACGGAATGGGGAATTTAGCTGACCGACCCCGCAGCGGTCGCCCAACTGTTTTGACAGCTGCCCAAAAGCGCTATATTAGATTGCTGGCAGCCCGTGATCCAACAATCAACGCCACTAAAATAAAAGCAGAAGTCAGGGCCGCCTCTGGGCTTGAAGTTAGCACGCAGACCGTTCGCAATTGCTTGCACCAGGCTGGATTACGAGCACGGAGGTCTTGGCGAGCTCCGCTCAATTCCCGGCAACGTCAACAACGAAGATTGCAGTGGGCTAGACTTCGGCAAAATGAAGAAGGTGAGGACGAAAACATTTGGCAAAACTGTCTCTTCGTTGACGAATCCCGAATCAGCACTCATCCAGATAACCGACGTGACCGTGTCTGGAGAAGACCAGGCGACCGTGAAAGACAAAGAACTGCCACTGGAACAGTTCAGCAAGGCGGAAAATCGGTGTCCTTTTGGGGTGGCATTATGATTGGAGCTAGAACGCCTTTGATCCCGTATCGGGGCTTCATGACAGCAGACATGTACAAAGCAGTTGCTATTGATGATATCGTCAGACCATTCCGAGTAAACCATGGGCACCAATTTGTACTGGTCGATGATAATGCGCCCGCACATCGAGCTCAACGAGTCAATGCTGCTCTTCAAGAATACGATATCACACGATTAGACTGGCCTGCCGGCTCGCCCGACTTAAACCCAATAGAGCACGCGTGGGATGCTCTTAAACGAGCAGTATGGAACCGTGAGCCACGTCCCCAGACAGTTCCAGAGCTCAGGGAAGCCGCTATTGAAGAATGGGATAGGTTACCCCAGGAAATGCTGGATAACTTGATCCTCAGCATGCCCAGGAGGATCTTCGCATGTATTCGAGCCAGGGGAGGAGTTATTTTATATTGAATTCACACCTTTTAATAATAAATTGTTATTTAAGTTTAATTAAACAGTCTTTTTCTTTCTATGAAATTTCTATCACTATTACATTATGATTAATGGCTCAATTTTAAAAATGAAGAATAAAAAATAGTTTTATATTTTAATTTCAAACAGGGTATTCCTATTTAAAGAAAGCATACAACATAGATTTTTTCTTGATAAAGTTAAATTTAAAGAATTATAGGAGCTTATACTATTGATCGCAAACTTTTTTTGATGTGTGTATATCAAAACCGGTACACATATTAATTGTCGATACTCACATGCTTTTGTCGATATTCACAACAATATCATAGATGGTGTTTGCTTTAGTTTATTAGGCAATATACCTATGCGTTCTATAAGAGTACCTACCGGACTGTAGCGGGGTTAAACTAAAGAGAAATTAGTTTTCTTTGTAGGGCTAGCAATCGTCTGGACAGTGTGCTGAGTAATCATGATCTGATGGTTGATATGTAGTCTCGCTGCATATCCACGTCCCGCAAAAAAGGAAATTTTCGAGACTGTTTCAAAAGTATATTTCCGTACTTATAGGCTAGGCATTTAAGCAATCAAAACAGGATATTTATAATAGTTTTTTTATTAACTGAAATAAAAAAAAAAATTTGAATTTCATTATTTCATTTTTATAGTAGGTACTTAAAAAAACAGATGGCGTTTATACAGTTTCAGATAGAGAGACCGTGATTTTTTTACTACCGTTGTTTAATCTCTTTTATACTAAGCTCCACTGTACAATGTTGCCACATCCCTGTAAACAAAATAAAAAATCTATTGGTGCCATTGACTTACAAATAAATGGACGACGGGTCTAATACAAAAACCACGAAAAAAATGTCCCAAGTCAACCTATTCGAAATTTAAATTGTAATGTCATCGCAGTATCGCGCTGTCAGTCGAACAAATGAAGACTAAAGCGGAGTTTGGCGCTCTGTATATGATTTTAGCGCCTTACAAGTGCGGACACTTTTTAGCGCGGACCCGACGTCCATATAATTGTAAGTCAATGATTGGTGCAGTAAATTTTTAATACTTTTTAATTAAGTCTCAAAATATTTGATATTCTCGATACTGAAACATTGCTCTCGAATCTCGCAAGTGTTAAAAAATTGTCAACAATCTCGAAATTTTCGAAACCAAGATTTTTATCCTGTAATTGACGGAACAAACAAGTCAAGTGGTAAGCTACACGCCTCTCCATGACTGTTGTAGTGACACTCTGAACTTTAAATCGCAAAGGAATTCACTTCGGCATACTTATTCAGAACACTGAGATCAGAACCACTTTACAAAAGTTTATTTTCCCAAATTGGTCCTACCGGGAATGGAACTCGAGACTTCATCCAGTGCTCGCAGTGCAAACCGTTTAGCAACCAATGCCGTCATAATGCAGGCTGCTGTACAAATATTTCATCCTTAATTTTATTACTTATTAAAAAATTGCTAGTTCTTCGCTAACAAACAAATATGTATTCACTGACCGATACACTATGTCTGGTGCGTATATTTAAAAAAAATGGATACCTATTCCTCCACAGTTTTTGAGAATTTAAACTAAAATTTTAACAAAATTGTATAGCTTTTCAGAAAATGAAGCACAATAAGAGTCAGACAGTGGAGCTAATTACATTAACAGAAACCGCAATCGACCGTCCGGTCCGGACGGCTGTCGGACCGTGCCGGACAACTCTTTACCGCAACCCGCATTCATTTCGTTGTTATAGCATTCATTTATATTATACTATAATAGAGATAAGGGACAGATAATATATATATACCTACATACTCTACTCTCTGGAAAGATGACCATTCTTGGTGTTGGTATGTTCAGAATAGGGTGGTTTGCATTAGTATTAAACGTAACAGATTGATGACCTGTAAAAAGCCCAAAACTGAAGTGTGTTTGAAAAAAAGGGAGTGAAATCCAATAAACCGAATTCTTTTGCCACCTTTAGAGATGGAATTACAATTAGCTTGATGTATCCCACTGCAGAACAAAGGCTTTCCCCTGATCTCTCCACGTATCCCGATCCTGAGCTAACTGGACCCAAGATTTATCGTCCAGGTCTGCTCGCCATAAGTTAGTATGGGAAGGAGGCACATGTTCATCATGCTTCTTTTTGAGAGACATGGGGAGATGAATATTTTCTTCAAATTAGAATGGAACCACTGACACTGAGGTACAGAGGGTACAACAAAAAATAATCATATAAGGTGGTGGCGCCAGTGACCAACTAGCAACACTGTTCGGCATTTCGTATCAGTAGAGCTCCTTGTGAAAGAATTCGTTCAGGGAAGTACTGCTACCTTACCTATTTCTACCGCCAACCAAGAACGTTTTTACCAACATTACTGCGTTTCCGTATCGAAGGGTGGCGGTGAAATTACAGGTACATGGGACTTGGTAACTTATGTCTCATAGCGGGCGCAGAGGCAGTGCCCCTCAGATCTTTGTGATTTAAAGCTCTGAGTGGCACTGCAACTGTTATGGACAGGCGTGTCGCTGAGCACCGGGCACATCCCTTGTTTGTCCCGTCACTTGATATCACAAAAATAAATGTTTACTTTTTGGTGTAAAGTTTTTGTTTCACTTTAGTTCTAAACCTCGTAAATGGCAACGAATGAATATGAATCAGAATCTTATTATAGAAGTGTATATATTGCTCCTTCAATAAATTTGTATGAAAATTTTTATAAACATGAGTGGAAAATTAGTCAGAACCGTGCAAAATGGCGACAGATTGTCTCTACCTACTCCAATTCGAACCCAAATTTGTGAATATACAATATTATTTGTTTATTTGACATCTGCGCATAACGTAGGCAAAATACTACTAGTTGCTGAAATCTACCGCTTCTCTAGTCGACTTTAGTAGGTACCGAGCCTAACATTTTGGTAGAACTCTAATTAGTTACGGCTAATTACATTAGCAAAAACCGCGATGGACTGAACAGATATAACGGCGGACTTCTTACCACAATTCCAGCCCGCATTCATTTCACTCCTTGGCAAAAAGAAAACGTATTTTAAAATGACTTCTACGTAAGAAAGCGGTTTTAAGCTATCACTATAACTAAATGAAATGTTTTTATTTGCGTAAGATATGGTTATACTGGGGTAGGCATGGGTACTTTCCTTACAAACCTCTATCGCCCTATCCACTCTTTACTGTCTCTTCATGCACGCCAGTTTAATCTTGATACTCAACCTGACCTTTTTAAGGACATTCCTAATCTGATCGAGATATGTACGTCGAGGTATGCACCTCACGTTTCCATCTGTGGTTAAATATAAGTTTATAAACTAAATGGGTAACAGATGGTTTAACATTACCACTTATCGGCAAAATTTAAATTTTCTTACATTATTTAAATTATATGAAAACACTGGTTGTGTAGAAGTTGACATGTGACATAACAATAATGGTAACTTTTTTATGAAAAAAAAAAAAAACAACCCTAAGCTCCCAGTTACACGAGGCAAAAGTTTTTACGCGACCGCCGCGTGGTGACCGCCCAGTTTCCACGCCTTTATATATATTAATGGCGAATCTAAGTTATATTTACTAGGCAGCAACATTTCAATTCTTCTGAATAATACAACCGCGTGGCCCCCGCAAAGTACAAAATAAAAGCTAAACAAATAGAGAGTATTTCTTTTATTTGACAGTTAGACACACACGTTCGCTGCGCGGTGGCAACGCAGACTCCGCTCAGCGAATAATGCATCCTAAAAGTTCGTAAAATAATATCTATTTGCGAAGTTTCATTCAAATCGGTTAGCAGAAAGCGGGCGAAATCCAATAAATCGAATCCATCCCCTAATATGCTACCCATAGAGGTGCAATGTTTTCTTCAAATTTTAATGAGACCATTATTACTAACCCATTAACGCCCAAATACAAATTAGCGTTAAAAATAGTAAAATTTTTTTATGAACCTTTACAAAATAGCCTAGTTATGAGAAAATTATGAAGAAAAAAAAGATTTTATTTTATTTTGTATGAAAAAAAATGCCGTCCTCAAATGGGGACAATGGGCTCAAGCGGTGTCAAAAAATTTGTAACAATATTTGTCGGTGCACAAAGACTTGACGCATTTTTTATATTGCCAACGCGCTTATTTGTGGCTCAACAGCTATTTTTGCACATCGTAACTGTTAAGCCAACTTCTGAGCGTAGTGATCAACACCAATGTTCTGTAGATTTAGCACCAAAGAAGCTGCTGGATGTAAACTTTGAGTATTTGTTTCTCCAATAGTGACGTGATGTAACCGTTTAACTGATGTAGCTGATCTAGCTTCGTATTATTGGTCAGGAGGTGTAAACGCCATGTATTAGCTAGTGCTAGGTGCAGCTTGTAGTGGAACAACACCACCAGTTTTTGCCTCGAATGGCAGTGCGATACAAAAAGATTGGTCAGCTTGATTTATCCTGCTGGTACGTTTTAAATCACGCAGGATACCCACGTCAGCTTTCTGTTTATTCACAGTGCTTTATCTTTTTACTTTCACCAGAGAAAGGACATTATCATAATCAGAGCTCATCGTGCAAATACTATTGTCAAGCCATGGAAAAAACAGAATTTGGTTGATTGGGTAAAATCGATAGTCAAAATTGGCACGGTTTTACTCTACATGTGTATTACAAATCTAGTCAAGTAGATATTTCTTAGTTTTTCCTTTGCAGACAGTTTCAGTTGTTCGATAACCAGTTTGCCGTAGATTATTAGATCTTGTTACATAAGAATAGTACTTCTACATTGGTGAGCGCCCTCAGTTCCAGGGGAAATGCCCCCTAAATCTATCTCCACATCATGGTCTCTCTCATCCATTACAGCTTCAATAGCTTTCTGAAGCCCATAGTAATAATTGTGGCTGCCAA
The DNA here is from genome assembly GCF_003589595.1 of Hyposmocoma kahamanoa. Taxonomy (NCBI): domain Eukaryota; kingdom Metazoa; phylum Arthropoda; class Insecta; order Lepidoptera; family Cosmopterigidae; genus Hyposmocoma; species Hyposmocoma kahamanoa. The sequence continues at coordinate 6,677 of NW_020655292.1, forward strand.
ATACCTGTTGTGTCATTATTTCGTTGAAAATTACTTATAGATGAAAAACTAATAAACTACCCCATAAGCGCCCAATGGCCCCAATTGGGGACACCGTTATATACCACCGTCTGAAGTTGTCAAAACACTATTTAACTCAATTATATAATTTTTATTTTATAGTATACGAATACATTTCAATAATATATGTAAAAAAAGAAATAAATTGTTGGTAATAACATACAGGAAAAACAACTAACTTTAGCGTTTCACGTGTGCGTAAGTTAACCCCATAAAAGGAACAGTCAAACCACTTTTATTTAATTCTAAACAATTTTTTTAAATAATAAAATTAAGATCCACTATTTTACTTTACATATACACTTTTGTAATGAGTATTAATAGTAATATAAAAAAATTACGGGTACTCAAAGTAGTGTCCTCGATTGGGCACGGCGGGCGCAAATGGGCTAAGGTACTCCCTTTCCAATAAAAAACAATCATGAAACCGGATCACAAACGTCGGAGTAATTTTCGTCTCTTGATCTATAAAGCGATATTAACGTTGCAGAAAGCTGTAATTTAGATACCTAGTCGCTGGAATTTCGTTGACTCTATAAAAGCAGACTGTATTTTTGGATGGTAAGACAAAATATGAAATAGTAATGTTTTTGGCCGCTGATAACCATATAAACCACCTTTAATCTCGTATTTGGCTCCTTGCGGAAGAGATGTTGATAATGTCACGGTCCTCTGCACCTGTGCACTATTGTTTGGAGCGCCAAAACGTCCACTGTCATAATCAGCAGAAATCAAAAAGGCACAAATAGTCAAGACTAACAATGATACGGTTAAGGATTCCCTATATCGAGGAAGAGCGCGTAGAAAAAACTCCTGACCTAGTTGACGACCTGACGTTGTTGAGACAGCTCTGGCTAATGGCTTCTCAAATTGTCGAATTACAAACCTTTTGTCCGGACGTAAAATAGTGAAAGATAGTTTAATTTTTCTAATTTTGTGACAGTAACCACCTCCTTTGTTTGAAATCGGTTCAATAATAAGTATAGTTACACTTTATCCGGCCACCCAAACATATTAAAGGTGATTATGAGCAGACTGAATTAGGTAGGTTGGTAAGATTTTTTTTTAATAGTAACATAAGGTCATGCGCAAATGGATCTTATTAATCATTTATAAAGCAATGTTACATTCGAACGGTAAACGAAATAGAAAGTATTACTACTGGTTGTACTTGCTTGACTGAGTACAGCGAGTAACTATCTACTGAGTTTACAATTCGTGCATTCAAATAAATAAATGACTTTTCATTATTTCACTTTTTTTTTCAAATCAAAGTCAAACTCTAATAATCTTTATTTCATAGGTAAGCTAATGAAATCTAGAGACTGCTTTTGTAAATAAACATTTGTATACATATTTATCATTTACAATATTTATTTCAAATAGGTATGATAGATTAAGACATGTTACGTTGTTAAATAAGTTACTAACAGGGATTTGTATAATCCAAGAGTACCAGAACCTGTTGGTACAACGTTTCGTATAAAGTTTTTTTTTGTTTTAAATCTAGTAAATGGCAAATTTTTTATGTCTGTTGACATGCGTGCATATTTTATATATAATCTTTAAGCATGTCCATGCAATTATTCCGTTAATGTAAGAGATATTAAAAACCTTTAAACTGATATCGAAAGTTACCTAATGAGTAAAACGTTATTAACAGCTTTTTAAAAATAAAACTATCCAAAAAAGTATCCAAAAATCTTAACGTTTAACGCTTCCTAAAATTTACGGAATAATCGCCTGGGCATAGTAGGTTTGTGAAAGGTTCGTCCAGGGAAGTACTGCCACCTTACCTATTTATGCCGCCAAGCAGCAATGTCAGCACTGTGTTCCAGTTTTGAAGGGTAAAGGCACAGGTGAAATTACAAGCACTTGGGACTTGCCAACTTATGTCTCAGGGTAACGGGCGCAGTGGCAGTGCCCCTCAGATCAGAGGTCTACAACTGTTATGCACAGGCGTGTAGCTTACCATCAGGCGCACGACTTGTACGTCCCGTCTCTTGATATTATAAAAATAAACATCCAGTGTATTGTCCCTTATATTAATTTGTGACTCTGTGAAGACGACTATCAAGAACAGCTAGTTGATTTTTATTCCTCGTATTAATGTTATGTTTATCATTTGCGCTGGTAAAATTACAGGCATCAATTATCAGTATATTTCATAAAAAAATACTATTCTTCTTAACATAAATTAAATTTTCATAATTGTACTGTGACGCTACCGCAACAATGTTAGATTTTTTAAACTCTCTCCCAAAGACACTCTTGGATTAAGATTGTAAGCGTAGGTATTATAATACTTAAATAAAGTTAGGTTAGTTGAAACCTCTACACAGTATGTACTAGTTACATATTATGCGGTGAACATGGATCGCACATGTTTTTTTTTTTTTCATTTTATCGAGTTACGTACAAAGCAATCACATGCAAATTCACCATGTGTTACCATTATGTATAGGTATCAAAATGGGTAGCATCAAAATGATATCCGAACGGTGAAACTGAACAAGAATATTTAATGCAGTTCATTCTCTCGTTCTTCTTGTCTATAAATTCAGACTAACACTATATATCTGCACATGTGACAAAATGAAGAATGGGCTTGAATGAAATATTCTTTATTGCCCATAAAATTACAATTAAAATACAATACAATAGCTTAAGTATAATAGTAGTAAGTTAATGTGTAACAGGCGGCCTTATTGCTATGTAGCAATTTCTTCCGGGCAACCTTAGGATAGACATTTCGGATATGCAAAAAGGGGTGCAACCAAAGAATGTCATCATAAGTGCACTAATAATAAGTAATGATAAAAATATATACATATCCGTAGATAGATATACATATCATACTAATAATATTAATACGTGAAATTGACTAAATCGAAAAGAACATCGTGAATGCGTTGACACAAATAAAAAAATATCAGAAAACATCAGATACGTTGCTATGATCCCAAAGTAAGTAACTAAAGCACTAGTGTTAGGGAAATCAAAAAAGACGACGGTACCACACACGCCCAGACCCGAGACAATATTGAAAAGTTAGTTTTCTACATTGACCCGACTGTGAATCGAACCTAGGTCCTCTGACATGGCAACTACATGAAAACCGTTGTACCTGGTGGTACAAAGATCTAAGGGGAACTGCCACTGCGCCCGTCACTCTGAGACATATTGACAAGTCCCATGTTCTATTTCACCAGCACTTTTACCCTTCAAAACCGGAACGCATATATTACTATGCGCACGTTACTGCTTGGCGGCAGAAATGTATAAGGTGGCAATACTTCCCTGAACATACTCTTTCACATGGCGTTCTACTGCTACTTACATACGAGTATATATATTATATAACATAAGTTGACTTTGTAAAAACTGATAATTATGAAAATTACCGCTTTGGACAATCGCATAATTTGACTGGGATCTCGCTAAATTATTATATACAATACACTACACAGTATACATATTACACGCACGGTAATTTCCATAGTGTTTGATAGGCCATCACTGAGAGCACAACACAGGGCGGAAGGGTGCATATCAAATGGTCCACCGGCGTGTGATGGCGTGTGACGTCACAGCTGTGATGCATTCGCAAATTGCACTGCAAAATTAATTCCTTGTTCTGTGCTATGATTAAATTATATCGCTTGCCAGTAATTAATGTGTAGATTGTTGATTATAATGCTTTGTTATGATTATAATTATTGGTCTATTAAGACCAGATATTGGAATAGGCTCAATTTATTTTACATACCATAATGAACTTTTTGGTCTATTGTGTAACGTACAAACTAGATACGAGCCAATACCCTCCGCGGAATGCGCGAGCATTCTAGAGCTTCCATCCCGTTCTGCCGCAATATAAATTGAGCCATAGGCGGAAGTACATTTACCTTAACTTTAGAGAAGTAAGCAATACACATAATATAAATTTTTATTGAATTGATATTCAATTATTTTTTACGTGAAATTACTCCACTAGTTTGTTATAATTATCAATACAAAGAC
>NW_020655293.1:0-14753 GCF_003589595.1 Hyposmocoma kahamanoa
ATAGCTCAGTAGTCACTCAGGAGCTCTTTTGCTTCATCAAGAAGTTCCAAATATTTATTGTTGTAAGGTTTTCTCAAGCTTGTAATGTATGGATCAGAGGTATACAAAAGTGTGTGTATAACGTCTTCGGTGGTGGCTGCCCTCGAACATTTTCTTGCATGATGAAGTCTGAACTGCTTGTAGTCTTTGTTTCGTGACTCTTGAGCATCTTCAGAGAGTTGTCCAAGAGGCAAGACAGAAAAATGACGTATGACACTCTCACCATGAATCAACACTTTGTGCACTGATGACAGCATGTAATACCATTTATATTTATTAACATACAGCTGTGCTGTATCGAATGCATACTGTCCAAATTTCGTGGCATCAATACCTCTACCACTTGACATGACCTGAAGTATAACATAAAACCGTTTTATTAATTCCTCATTTATTCCAGTGATTTCTGATGAACAATGGTAGTTTTGGAAAAATCTTCTGTCTGTATTACCGTCATTAGTGTTGCCACTTACTTGCTTAGGTTTATCTATATTCAATCCAAGTTCTTCTCTGAACCTTCTTTGTACGTAAGCTTTCTTTTGCTTTTTTAAATCTTTATTCTCTGTTGTTGTGGCAGACCATTTTTCAAAACCTAGATTGTAAGATAAATGTAAAATAAGTTCCATAAATCTGATCCAACAATGCAAAGTTGAAAGCCCATATTGATAAGAAGCTTCATCCACAGGTTTGTTTCGCACTCTTTCTAAATTATTCATTTCTGTAGGTCTTGCACTGCAAATAGTGCACACAGCACTTGAGGAAGTTTCTGACAAAACTTGAGCCACTTTCCCATCAATCATAGTTAAAAACAACGTGTGTTTTATTTCAATACCTTCTCCATTGTGATTAATTAGGGAAGGATTCAGGGCTAAAATTTGAGCATTAATTTCGCTGACTACCAGTGTTATTTTCTCAGCTGTTTCTTTTGAAAATTCTATCAAAATTGGTCGGCAAAATCTCACTGACGAAGGAACAGGATTAGTCCACAATACTTCATTAGTATTGGTATCAATAAGTCGCAATGGCACTAAATATGATATAAATAAATTAGAGTCTGAAATTAGATCGCTCTCTTCAGACAGGGGTTGTTTGTATTCGCTTTGTCCACTTGATCCATCACAGCCCCATTTGGAATATAGCATTAAGTGGGTTGAACCCACTTTATAAACATCATTAATTTTTAGAAATCTGGCTGAAGCGTGATCTAAAATATCTTGTAGTTTTATTTGTGCTTTTATGTTAGAAATTTCAACGCTAGATTCTGGTGGATAGCACATTCGCTTAGCTTCACGAATCGACTTGTAAGAAGGAAACAATAAGCTGTTGACTCAACCCGTGACCATGGAGCGTGCAACCGTTCCGAAATATCGGGAAAATAAAAAGAAGTTATACCGTGGTAAGAAACCTGTTACTAGTGAGTTTATTAACCTCGGTGGCCGAACAGTTAGCTCTGTGAGAAGGACCCGGATTCGATTCCCGGTAGGATAGGGTAATTGCTGTAGTGTTGCTGACCCTTTATTTATTTGTATTAATTATTTGTAATCACCAATGGTCGGAAAAAGGTGTTTCACATAATATTGGTATAGCTAAGGACAACACGTTGATTATTTGCCGTTCCGTCAATGTGACCCTCAACATGCGGGGCGTGAGTTAATTCGAAAAAGTAATTAATTAATACCTGGTGGTTTTAACAACTCTGTGTCGTTCCTTGTAGCTATATCTATACATGTACCTATATATGTGGAACACCTTTCTCCGATCATTGGTAATAAAGTAACGTACCGTAATGTTCGAAGCACTACAAGGTCACTTTTTAAAACATCAAATGCAACAATAATGTTTGTTTTAATTCGTCACGGCTCTGAGCTTTGTTGAATACACATGACGTTTAACTTCATTGACGTCACAAAATAAAATCACAACGGGTGACCTGAGAGGTCAAGGTACTGGTCCGCTGCAGCCTGATGCTACAGCATCGGTCTTCGTATTCACTCTTTAAAATTTGGCACACACCGCATTTCATCTTCTACTTCTACGGGCATTCGCTGCCGACCACCCCCGCGCATGTGAATTGATAACGTAAAGTGACACTTGTCGAGAAGGCGTTGGTTTACCGGTAAAATTGCGCTTTGTTGAGGAACCCTTGGATCGATCAAGCCCTGAGCTCGTAGACGGGGGACGCTCTCGATCTCGTAATCTTCGAGCTTCTCCAATAACTTCAACCACTTTCCATAAAACACGAATCACTCGGAATACTCCCGATGAGAATACATAGTTACGCAATGAAATATGGTCACTTCTTGGGAACAATGACCGACGACTACTAGTCCACATAGTTGGTAGCCCGATCCGACTATTGGAAGGTGTTCGTAGAGAGTCTAGAGCACGTCAAGCTATACACTTGAGATTTAAATTCAACCTTATACGGCTTAAGATAAGAACGGTCCAAAGTACAAAATGTCAAGCTTGACGTGCTCTTGACTGTACCATATATTTGTTTGAACACACAAAAATGTTAAAATCCTCGCATTTTCCCCCACAATGTGTCAATCCCCACAAAATCCCCAGTCGAGTTGAAATTCCCCGCTATTTGGGGAATTCCCTACAAAGTGGCAACACTGCAGTTAGTTCAGAAAATGTCTGACGAAAGAATAGTATGTGTATTCCCAGGCTTATTTACTATTTGGAGAAAACCACACGTTACAAATTATTGGGAAATGTTAACATGTTAAAACAGTAAAAAAATAGGGATCTTTTTAAATTTTATTCCACTAATGCGTTGTATTACTGAATCTTACGTGCAGGGAAAAAAATGGACGGTGATTTTTTTATCACCCTGTACGTAAAGCTACAAGCCCTTACTCGCTGACAGAAATAGAACTCATACTTCCCGATATGATGGAAAAAAAATAAATTATACCGTTGTACACGGATAGGTGCCAAAACAAAGAATCAAATATGAAATGACCTGCATTTGGAAAATATGAAAGAGTAATTAACGGCTTGCGAAAACTACACACATCAAAAGTGTCTAGGGATCAAGTACGTTTAAGAGTATTGCTGCAATTAGGGTTAATTATATTAACTTTTTTGTATCGCTATTGATACTTTTTAGTGAGTTTTAACATTTAAATAAGGAATATTGTTTAAAATTCGATAATAAGAAGAAAATCGATTGTCAATGTGGTTTTGTATAAAAATGAGTTATAGCGTTTTGACAAAATCATTACAATATCTGCATCGGAACCGAAACAATTTACATTATTATGGAGAGACGACATCATTTAACCCGAGAAGTGATGATGCGAGCCGTCGGAATGTTGGAAGCTGGTTCCAGGCTACGTGCTGTGGCTTTCACTCTTAACACTACACAGAGCGTCATAAGTCGCCTCTGGACGCGTTATCGCATCACGGGCAGCGTGGCCGAGCGACATGGAGGACGATCTCACATCACGACTCGCAGACAGGACCAGTATATCCAAAATACTGCTCGACGGAATCGTACCATGACCGCCATGATGTTGGTTACGAGGCTCCACAGCTCCTCAGGCTTGCTAATAAGCTATCAAACAATCCGAAATCGTTTACGTGAAGTGGGTCTGCGATCCCGAAGGCCGCTCAGAGTTCCACCTATTGCCCCCTGCAATCGCAGGACCCGTTTACGATGGGCTCGCGAACACAGAAACTGGAAGGAAGAAGACTGGCGCTATGTGTGCTTTTCGGATGAATCCCGCTTCGGTATGAGACCGGATACAAGACGTACTCGAGTTTGGAGAACATCTGGACGTCATGAACGTTTGAGATATTGTCAGGAAGTTCATCCATATGGTGGGGGAACAATAATGATATGGGCCGGTATTTGGATCGGCGGAAGAACCGATCTCATTTGGATCAGGGGTAACCTCAATGCTCAAGTTTACGCAGAGAGGATTGTTTCAGATGTTATCATCCCTTTGCGAGGCCAGTTGGGTGATTCATTTCAACTAATGCATGACAACGCACGTGTGTGGACACACGGCTAGAGTCGTAACACGCATTCTTGCCGAAGCTCGTATCAACGTTCTGCCGTGGCCTGCTCAATCGCCAGACCTCAATCCAATTGAGCACGCATGGGATATGCTTCAAAGAAGAGCTGTGCCGAGTATGCATACCGTACATACTCTACAACAATATTTTGACTTGTTACAAAACACATGGGCGGCCATTCCTCAAAGTGATTTTGATGAACTCATCTTAAGCATGCCAAATCGCTGTAATTGTGTGATTCGTGTTAATGGTGGAAATACAGATTATTAATTTTCTTATCTTTACAATAAAAATGAGCAAAATCATCATTTTCGCCATTTTTTTGTCATTTAATTTACGCCGTTAATTTGAGTTTTTTCCCACAATTTGCAAAAACATCAATTTTAGTTTATTTTAATTAAATATAGGGGTAAGCGGTTAAATAAAACATAAGCATTAAAGTAAGAAGTCGTCCTGGAAGACTGGATTTGGTAAATATTGCTTAAATAATTTTTATTTCAAAAATATTCACTTGATCCCTAGACACTTTTGATGTGTGTATTTCCATTAATAACACTCTTGCATATCATTGAGAAATAATAATAATAATAATAAAAACATTTTTTACGCTATTTTGACAATTATGTATTTTGCAGAGACTAGATGCTTACAATGGTAATGTAGTTATATTTTTAACCGACCTCAAAAACGGAGGAATGTCTCAATTCGACTGTATGTTCTTTTTTTGTATGTATGTTACGCGATAACTCCGGTATTTGAGAACCGATTTTCATTCTTTTTTTGTTGGAAAGGGGGGAATTCCATAGTGGTCCCATTTCATTTTGAAGAAAATCATCCACCTCTAAGGGTGGCTGTTCACGCATGAAGAATCATTTTTATAAATAGCGCCAAAATTTTACTTAAGGAGCAATTAATTTAATGGTTGATTTTGCTATTTCTCCAATTCAAAGCGTTTTTCTCTCAATATTACTTTGAGTAGTGAGAACCGATTTTTATTATTTCCAGTGTCAAGTCCTGTACAGTGGCGAATTTAAGGATATTTCAATAAAACTTAGCAAATAGACATAATTCCACGTACTTTTGAGGTCGGTTTTTTAGTACTCTTTACTGAGATTATAAACAATGGTTTTGTTTTCGGTCTAAATCTATTCTATTTAAAAGATATAGTAAAACATTAACAGTCCACATCAGTTATTAATATAATATATAATAAACAAGTAAGATCATTTAATTTTTTTATATTTTTTTATTGATGAGTTTTATTCATCTCATTTTTAAATAACATTAAATTTATATATTGAACTAAATAATTATTTAATTTAATCTCAATTCATTTATTCGTGAACATTATAAATATTGATAACATTAACTCACGGCCGCACCGGAGAAACCCCACCGATCAGGAGGCCGCACTGTCCTGCCGAAACGAGTACAATAATAACTATTAGAACTAACGATATTATCAGCTGATTGCGGAGACGACCCATTGGCGCCGACATGTACACTGGGGGCAATGTCGTCATAATGACAGCACATCAATGACTCACAGGGGCTATTATCAATTATCAAATGCTTTATGTTACGTCTTAAGGTATATCATAGGTAAGGTACCTATGACCTTGCCTAGAACCCACTCATTGTCTATTCTAACTCTAACTTTCTGTACTTTAGACAATGGCTTTAAATTTCTCGATGCTTTATTATAATATTGCTTTTTTTTTTGCTAACGAATTTTTAATTTATAACAAGTATTTTGTTTTCCATTGGGTGCTAGCAAAGTAGGTGTGCATGGAAGTATACTACGTAATTTCCTATTGTATAACAATTCTGCAGGTTCACCAACCTATCTCATTACTTATTGGAGTATTCAAATATTCTAACATTGCTAAATAAAAGCAATGTTAGAATATTTGAATACTCCAATAAATAATGAGATAGGTTGGTGAATCCGTTTGATCATATGACGTCTTTCTTAACATATATTTTTTATGGTTTGTACCGCTCGCTCCATCTGGCCATTAGATTGAGGATACCTCGGAGATGACGTTATATGTTGAAACTTCCATTGCTAAGCGAATTCATAAAAGCCTACTAAAATACCTTTCAAGTTTTTAATGACATTTTGTGACGTTGTTCATAGCAATTTTGAAATCTCAATAAATTTGTTAAAATAATCTACTATTATTAAATAAGTGTTGTCCGAAATGAAAACATCTACACCACAGACCACATATCTACACACACTTTACACCAGGCTCTGTTAAGTATTTCATGCGGTATTAGCCACTCCTTTGTATGTTGTTTTTTGTACGTCATGCACGCCTGACACTGTGATAAGAAATCCTGCAACTGTGAATTCATATTGGGCCAAAACATTATTTCGCGAGCTCTGAGTTTGCATTTTTCGATGCCAAAATGTCCTATATGAATGTTTTTTATCGTTTCATATCGCATGCATTTTGGTACAAGTACTCTATTGCCCTTCCAGATAATACCAAAATTAACCGTCAACTCATCCTTGCTATCCCAAAAGCACTTTAATCTATCACTCACTTTACACTTTTCTGTCGGCCATCCACGTTTTATCACTTTCACCAATTCTTGCAGTTCATTATCATTTTTTGTGCATTTTTGAATGGCAATGAAATGTGAATCAGTCAGTGGATTGACCGCAGTAAGAACACATACTTGCGACTGCGCTTCGAGTTTATCTCGGGGCTGTGACGGTGCGCACATGTTAGGAGCGACCGCGCTCGATATATAAATATTTACTTGGTTTGTACACAAGTTTGAAAGAATAGGGTTGTAATCGCATTAACATCCGCTGCAAACGCGCGAGTGCGATCGCAAGAGGTATGTTTATTATGCTGACCAATGGCTTATGATCGGTTTCGATTAATTATATCTGAACGCCCGTATATATGTATATGTGTAAAATCTTTCACACAATACACGCAAACACACATGCACACAATTCCTTCTCAATCTGTGCGTAAGATTGCTCCGTCTTTGTAAGTGATTTTGAGGTGTAGCAAACAGGTAAATTATTTTGTATTAAGCAACACCTAACCCATTCCTCTACTGAAATGACAACTGGTTTATTTAAATCGTAATATTGCAATATGGGCGGGCTAACCAACAACTGTTTAATACTATTAAAACATTGTCTTTCCTTCCAGTGCCACGCAATTCCTTTTTTTAACAATTCACGCAGTGCAGATGTTCTACCCCACAAATTTGGAATAAACGTATTTACATATTATGTCACCAAACCTAAAAACCTTTCAACATCTTTCATACTTTGTGGCCTTGGCATATTTTTCATAACAATCAGATAAGAATCATCAGGGAAAATTCCATTTTTAATTATTTATATTTTATTTCGGTTAAACCTACTTTGCACTTCCCTCTGTTCAGTTTAATATACTCCCGGACACATAATCCGAGCCACCTCGCATTTTTGTCGTAAAGGGCTGGAATACAAAATATTGTTATCATCGAAGAAAAAGTTTTCCCCCGGTTTTGCAAATCCAAATTCCCAACAAGGACTTATGGAAAAGACGTTTAGTATACTAGTTTCAAATTTGCGTAATAGTTTTTGATCAATCAAACATTGTTTTAGCTTATGGCACTTTATACTGAAAATGCGTTGTGGCTCGAATTATGTGTCCGGAAGTGTATTAATTTCTCGACATCTTTTTAATACAGTTCTTAACCTTTTATCATGAATTCTCTTCGTGGGCCCGTATACAAGCAAATCGTCGACAAATAGAACAGCACCTTCTATGTCATCAAAGTGTTCATATAAACGCTTATGAAAAATTTCAGATGCCGAAGATATGCCATAGGCATTCATAGGACATTCTTAAAAACTTAAACCTGCCAAAAACGGTATTAAATGTACACAAGTCGGTAGAATGCAATTTTACTTGCCAAAATCCTTGTTTAGCATCTAAAGTGCTGAAATATTTGGCACCTGAAAGGTTGGCAGTGATTTCTTCAAAAGAAGGTAATTTGAAATGTTCTCGTTTTATAGCTCTATTGAGATGACGGGGGTCAAGGCATATTCGTAATTCTCCATTAGGTTTTTTTACAACTAACATACTATTCACCCAATCTGTTGGACCGTCAACGTTTGCGATAACACCGTCACGTTGCATTTCTGATAATTTATTTTTGACTTGGTCCCTTAGAGCTACGGGTAATTTTCTAGGTGCATGTATGACTGGTATTACACCGTCTTTTAACTGTATTTTGTACTCTCCCGGAAGGCATCCCATGCCAGTGAATATATCAGAAAATTCAGCTAAAATATTTTCGATACTGTAACTCGGAGTAACTGACATGATTCTTTTTTTATTAATTGTAATTCTTGACACGATTCTCTCCCTAACGCAGGTGGTGACCCTACATCAACAACAATAAATAAATAAAAAGTATTAATTTTGTATGACACCCTTAAATAACATTTGCCTATAACTGGAATATCACTACCTGAATAACCCCGTAATTTCATTGATGTACTGGCAAGATCTCGCTCTGATAGGTTAATTCTATAAAAAATGTTTCGGTAAAACATTTAGGTACATCGGCTCCAGTGTCCAATTAATTTAAAATTAATTATTACATTATTTATTTTCAACTCTGATAACCAATCGCCTTTTGAATTATTTATGTGGTATATTACCTGATCGGTGGAATCCTCCTCCACTGCATAAACTCGACCTCCCCTACACATTCTCGCGAAATGGTTTAAGTGATTACACTTCATACACTTTTGCCCATACGCAGGGCACTCGTACCTTCTATGCGCTTTTCCACAGTTATCACATATATTTTCTGCAGCACTTTGTCCTAGATTTCAGCGATGTAAAAATGTACCCGAACGGTTTTGAGACAAGAAGAAGGCGACGTCGTTGTATGACTCACGCGTACTGCGCGTGAACCGCTCGCTTGCCGGTGCCGCGACGCCGCACAGTGGGCCCAAATTGATAATTCTTGGACATAGGAATAACTTGTGGAGTATCGAGCTAATTTTATTTTATATGATAGATGATAACATTCCTAACAACTTTTATTCTTGTATAATTACTTAACAAGTTGATAGTTTCGGAGAAAAATAATAGTATTTTTTTTGTATGGAGAAAAATACATTGTATTTTTTTTCTCAAAATATACGAAAATGTAATGTGCGTGGGTTACTTACAGAATAGTTCCAATCATTTTCTATGTGGAAAAAATAATCCGTCTGCATGTACTTGCGGCTTTATAAGTAAAAGTGCGACAAAATTGCTAAATCTTTTATGTATTTTTTAACAAAATACATGAGCTTCGACTAAAGGAAAATGAATTTTAGTGTTATTTAGAGAGTGTTATAACAATAACACGAAAGTTAAGTAGATACTAGCACACTTGTGTTAAAAAATAAATAACAAATCTAAAATTTTGACACCTTTATACTCGTAAATCAGCAAGTACCTGCAGATGGATTTTCTTTTTTTGATAGAGAATGATTGGACCTATACTGCAAATAAACCACACACATTACATTTTCCTACATTAAGAGATAAAAAATAAAATGTATATTTCTCCATACAACAAATTTTTATTTTCTCTGAAGCTATGAACTTCACAAGAAATTATACAAGAAAAATGTTTTAGTTTTTTTTTGTTTGGAGAAATAAACATTTTATTTTTTATATCGAAATGTAGGAAAATGTAATGTGTGTGATTTATTTACAATAAAGGTCCTATCATTCTCTGTCAAGAAAAAAATAATCCATCTGCAGGTACTTGCGGCTTTACGAGTAAAAATGTGTCAAAGTTTTAGTTTAGATTTGTTGTTTATTTTTTAACACAATATTTGCTACTTAACTTTCATGTTATTGTCATAACACACTCTAAATTACACTAAAATTTTTCTTTAGTCTAAGCTCATGTATTTTGTTAAAAAAGTACATAAAAGAGTTAGCAATTTTGCCGCACTACAAAGCCGCAAGTACATGCAGATGGATTATTTTATTCTACATAGAAAATGATTGGAATTATACTGTAAGTAACCCACGCATTTTCGTATATTTTGAGATTTCTCCGAAACTATCAACTTTTCAAGAAATTATACAAGAATAAAAATGGTTAGGAATGTTATTATCATATTAAAAAAATTAGCTCGATACTCCACAAGTTGTTCCTATGTCCAAGAATTATCAGTTTGGGCCCACTGTGCGCCGGTGACCTGCGATGTCGTTTGTATAACGACGGTTGATTAAATGCAGATCACAATTATCCGAACTCCGTGTACAGGAAGACTATGATCTTCAGATTTAATATTCAAAGCTTGCATACGTGACATTTCAGCTAGCCTGCATATATCCAAAGTTTTTGTTAGTTTTATGTCAGGTTCTCTTAATAATCGTTCCGATAAAGCGACATCTTGTACTCCACCTATCAGTCTACTGCATACCAGGTCATCCTTAAACTCACATTTTGACGCTATTTTATTTAGTTCAAACGCGTACTGCTCCACGGATTCCAATTCTCGCTGATTTCTTTTGAAAAATCTTTTGTCGTTCAACCGTTAAATTTTTCTTCGGTACAAAAAAAGCATCAAATCTTTCTAATAATTGTTTCACTAGTAAAGGTTCGTTCAAATTGATCATAAACTTCTCGACATTTCTCTCCGACCACGTACAACAATATGTTAATTTGCACTTTATTCTTTTTTCCGAAAGTTCACATGCTTCGTAGTAAATGTTAAAAGATTTTTCCCACTTCTCCTACTCCTTACTTAAATTCCCAGAGGTGATATATGTTAAATTGTTTTCAATGTTGAACGGTTGCGGCTGTTGCAGCATTGATTCCATGCTGGATTTTTTTACTTTAACCGGCTGCGCCATGTTATGTTACGTATAGGGTACGTGGGCACGGTAATCAAACACGGCGGTCGAGTTTAGACTGGTTTATTCTTCACTGTTTGGTCTACCCATAACATGCAATACATTCAAATATTCAAATATGAGACAACATCATCAACCAATTTATATGTCCCACTGCTGGGCACGGGTCTTCTCTCAGGCGGGGGTTTTAGGTACAGTCTGCCACGCTGGCCCTATACGGATTGGGGACTTTACTTTCAACGTGCAGGTTTCATCACGATGTTTTCCTTCACCGAAAGGCTCATTGTAATTTTCAAATGAAATTTCGCACTTAAATTCCGAATAACTCAAAAGATGCAAGCCCGAATTCGAACCTACGGCCTCTGCTTGAGAGGCGGTAGGTCAAACCATTAAGCTACCACGGCTTTTATTTATTATTTTCACAAAAGTACCTATACAAAAAAAATAGGTTACACTCGGCATTACGTTGAAATATAATAATTTATTACATGTTATCAATGCCACAATCTTACAATTGAAAACATAGTTATCAAGGGGTAATACGAGCGTCACTTTAATTATTATATACAGGTGATAAAAAAATCACTGCCCATTTTAAAGGAACATGCTGTATAATAGAAATAAAATATACATGTCCAAGTTTTATTTCAAACACTTGACAAATAAATAAGTTATGACGTCTTAAAGTTTTCCGAGAAAATGTGAATAATATTGACAACCAAAGATTAATAGACGCCGCACTATGGGAACCTTGACTCCTTTTCATATCATAAATCTATAACTTCCGTGTTTTTGATGATATCTACCTGATTTTTTTTCTGGGTATACCTAAATAGATATTCTCTTAAATAATATACACTTTATAAGTCAAATTTTATTTATTATAGTTATAAAAAATTAAGGAATAAAAAAAGTATTAATTTCTTAGATTTAACCATGCATGTTCTTATAAATTTATAGATTAATAAGATGAAGTACCTACTTTAAATATCAAGAATACATAAAAACATAGCTCAGTAGTCACTCAGGAGCTCTTTTGCTTCATCAAGAAGTTCCAAATATTTATTGTTGTAAGGTTTTCTCAAGCTTGTAATGTATGGATCAGAGGTATACAAAAGTGTGTGTATAACGTCTTCGGTGGTGGCTGCCCTCGAACATTTTCTTGCATGATGAAGTCTGAACTGCTTGTAGTCTTTGTTTCGTGACTCTTGAGCATCTTCAGAGAGTTGTCCAAGAGGCAAGACAGAAAAATGACGTATGACACTCTCACCATGAATCAACACTTTGTGCACTGATGACAGCATGTAATACCATTTATATTTATTAACATACAGCTGTGCTGTATCGAATGCATACTGTCCAAATTTCGTGGCATCAATACCTCTACCACTTGACATGACCTGAAGTATAACATAAAACCGTTTTATTAATTCCTCATTTATTCCAGTGATTTCTGATGAACAATGGTAGTTTTGGAAAAATCTTCTGTCTGTATTACCGTCATTAGTGTTGCCACTTACTTGCTTAGGTTTATCTATATTCAATCCAAGTTCTTCTCTGAACCTTCTTTGTACGTAAGCTTTCTTTTGCTTTTTTAAATCTTTATTCTCTGTTGTTGTGGCAGACCATTTTTCAAAACCTAGATTGTAAGATAAATGTAAAATAAGTTCCATAAATCTGATCCAACAATGCAAAGTTGAAAGCCCATATTGATAAGAAGCTTCATCCACAGGTTTGTTTCGCACTCTTTCTAAATTATTCATTTCTGTAGGTCTTGCACTGCAAATAGTGCACACAGCACTTGAGGAAGTTTCTGACAAAACTTGAGCCACTTTCCCATCAATCATAGTTAAAAACAACGTGTGTTTTATTTCAATACCTTCTCCATTGTGATTAATTAGGGAAGGATTCAGGGCTAAAATTTGAGCATTAATTTCGCTGACTACCAGTGTTATTTTCTCAGCTGTTTCTTTTGAAAATTCTATCAAAATTGGTCGGCAAAATCTCACTGACGAAGGAACAGGATTAGTCCACAATACTTCATTAGTATTGGTATCAATAAGTCGCAATGGCACTAAATATGATATAAATAAATTAGAGTCTGAAATTAGATCGCTCTCTTCAGACAGGGGTTGTTTGTATTCGCTTTGTCCACTTGATCCATCACAGCCCCATTTGGAATATAGCATTAAGTGGGTTGAACCCACTTTATAAACATCATTAATTTTTAGAAATCTGGCTGAAGCGTGATCTAAAATATCTTGTAGTTTTATTTGTGCTTTTATGTTAGAAATTTCAACGCTAGATTCTGGTGGATAGCACATTCGCTTAGCTTCACGAATCGACTTGTAAGAAGGAAACAATAAGCTGTTGACTCAACCCGTGACCATGGAGCGTGCAACCGTTCCGAAATATCGGGAAAATAAAAAGAAGTTATACCGTGGTAAGAAACCTGTTACTAGTGAGTTTATTAACCTCGGTGGCCGAACAGTTAGCTCTGTGAGAAGGACCCGGATTCGATTCCCGGTAGGATAGGGTAATTGCTGTAGTGTTGCTGACCCTTTATTTATTTGTATTAATTATTTGTAATCACCAATGGTCGGAAAAAGGTGTTTCACATAATATTGGTATAGCTAAGGACAACACGTTGATTATTTGCCGTTCCGTCAATGTGACCCTCAACATGCGGGGCGTGAGTTAATTCGAAAAAGTAATTAATTAATACCTGGTGGTTTTAACAACTCTGTGTCGTTCCTTGTAGCTATATCTATACATGTACCTATATATGTGGAACACCTTTCTCCGATCATTGGTAATAAAGTAACGTACCGTAATGTTCGAAGCACTACAAGGTCACTTTTTAAAACATCAAATGCAACAATAATGTTTGTTTTAATTCGTCACGGCTCTGAGCTTTGTTGAATACACATGACGTTTAACTTCATTGACGTCACAAAATAAAATCACAACGGGTGACCTGAGAGGTCAAGGTACTGGTCCGCTGCAGCCTGATGCTACAGCATCGGTCTTCGTATTCACTCTTTAAAATTTGGCACACACCGCATTTCATCTTCTACTTCTACGGGCATTCGCTGCCGACCACCCCCGCGCATGTGAATTGATAACGTAAAGTGACACTTGTCGAGAAGGCGTTGGTTTACCGGTAAAATTGCGCTTTGTTGAGGAACCCTTGGATCGATCAAGCCCTGAGCTCGTAGACGGGGGACGCTCTCGATCTCGTAATCTTCGAGCTTCTCCAATAACTTCAACCACTTTCCATAAAACACGAATCACTCGGAATACTCCCGATGAGAATACATAGTTACGCAATGAAATATGGTCACTTCTTGGGAACAATGACCGACGACTACTAGTCCACATAGTTGGTAGCCCGATCCGACTATTGGAAGGTGTTCGTAGAGAGTCTAGAGCACGTCAAGCTATACACTTGAGATTTAAATTCAACCTTATACGGCTTAAGATAAGAACGGTCCAAAGTACAAAATGTCAAGCTTGACGTGCTCTTGACTGTACCATATATTTGTTTGAACACACAAAAATGTTAAAATCCTCGCATTTTCCCCCACAATGTGTCAATCCCCACAAAATCCCCAGTCGAGTTGAAATTCCCCGCTATTTGGGGAATTCCCTACAAAGTGGCAACACTGCAGTTAGTTCAGAAAATGTCTGACGAAAGAATAGTATGTGTATTCCCAGGCTTATTTACTATTTGGAGAAAACCACACGTTACAAATTATTGGGAAATGTTAACATGTTAAAACAGTAAAAAAA
>NW_020655294.1:0-22376 GCF_003589595.1 Hyposmocoma kahamanoa
ATTCAATTCCTATTGGGAAGTGGTCAATGATACATACAAGATACAACATAAATGAGAAAAACAAACTCAACGCTCAAGGGAAATACATCAAACGGAGAATTGAACGCACCTGAATTAATTTATTTATGCCAAATAATCCCAAAGGTAAAAGAATAGGTAACTGTATTTTTATCGCATCAGTGGGATAATATGTTTTTGAAGCCTGTTTAACTGTAATTAACGTACTGGATACAAACAAGGCCCGCTTAACGTTTTAACAATTGTATTTTGATGAGTACAGGTGTAAACAAATAACGGACAACATAACTGTCTTCAACCTTTTTCTGTAGTATTACTAAGTGACGTGACGAGCAAGTTGTTTTCCTGGTGGTAAATGACACGCCTTCTCATTTGCACTGCAGTGGCAGTGCATTGTCACGGGGACGTTGTGGGGACTTTTGGGTGCTGAGTTTCCCCCCTTACCCGTTGCGCCCCTCCTTATTAAACCTACTCTCCCCAGACTCCGGGGTGTTCATATCAATACGTCCGGACGTCCAGACCGCCACTGTACCCGTGATCCTGGGACATACACTTGACAAATCATAACGTGGCTTTATCAGCACCCTTAACCCTTCAAATCCGGAACGAGTAATGCTAATGTTACTGCTTAGCGACAACATTTTCCAGGAGGTTTCTTTAAATAATACAGGACAAAGATAAATTTTGATTATAATAATGCACACACTCAACATAGCCCCGCACTAGGGAAACCCTGTGTCGCGGCTGCCATGGATACACACATAGACAACCACAAATTACACCCCAACTCAGAAATAATTGTAGACCATACAACTATTTCTCCCGGCCCGGGAATCGAACCTGGGACCTCTGCGTGGCAGTCCGGCATGGTATCCGTTCGGCTACGGATGCAGTTGATTACAATGGGATTGTATTAAATTATTTATATTTATTTATTTGGACTGAGGGTCATGTAAAACAAAAATGTTAAGTTTCATACATTTTAAGTACCAGAAATAGTATAAAAATACAGTTAATTTTGATACTCACACCAAGGTCATATTTCTGGATGGATTGGGCTTATAAATATTTATTATATAGATTTTAAGACTTTCGTGGTTATTCACTAAATGATTATCACCAGTATCAGGTTTCTTACCACGGTATGACTTCTTTTTATTTTCCCGATATTTCGGAACGGTTGCACGCTCCATGGTCACGGGTTGACTGGACGGCGGCAGATGACAGCTTTATGAGCAGACATATCTGTCTACCCTCTTGCGCTGTCGACGACTACCTTCATCGCGATTTGTTGTGGCCATTGTCACTCACTTTTTTCACACAAACCACACTCACTGTATCCACACGCGAAACTGAACTCGAGGTGTTTTTGTTTTTATTACTGCACGCACTAAGCACATACCGTGGTAAGAAACCATGAATATTTATTGACAAAACTTGTATTGAAGTACCATGAAAAATTTTGTTCTTTAAGTACTTATGTAGTACTTAAATAGGAAAAAACGAAATTTGACCCCGTTAAATTGTTTTTCATGAAGGTTTTCATGAAGCTCTATAGTTATTAAATCGTCGTAGAGGACGCTTGCAGTTTGCACGTTTGAACTTCTTACTTTATCACCAGATACAGATCTAAAAAGTGTCAGATAGTAGAGTAAAAACTTAAAAGTTTATTTTTGGTAAATTTATAATGTTTTGTATAAACTACCTTTTAAAAGAGTCCCTTCGACACCATGGACGTTGCAATATGTCCAAAAAGTCGAGGTAAATAAAATATTAAATTTTTATTGAATTGATATTCAATTATTTTTTGTGAAATTACTCCACTAGTTTGTTATAATTATTAATACAAAGGTCGAACACTCAGAAAAAACACTCAGAAAAAATTCCTTCGATCCGGTCGGATTCGAACCGACGTCTTCTTGCATACCGTGCCAGACGCTATACCAACTAAGCCACGGAACGAATCAACGGACCTCACGAATTTCTCTATGTGCTTGCGTCGTGTCTTTGTACTTGGTCTTTCATCCATTTCAGGCGCCATCTATGAGAAATCTATTACAGATTTATCACCCAGTTAGTACCTTTACAGCTACCAGTCCTGGCGAGAGATGTCGCTATTCACTGTGTTAATTAATTTTTTATTGAATTGATATTCAATTATTTTTTGTGAAATTACTCCACTAGTTTGTTATAATTATGATTATGATAATTATGATGAATTTTTTCTAAGTGTTTTTTCTGAGTGTTCGATCTTTGTATTAATAATTATAAAAAAAATAAGTTTTATATGTGATTAATTCCCGAATTAAAAATCAAATAATATGTGAAAATCGTGAGAGTTTAAATCAATGTTTTGTTAAAAGTCATGGGACAAAAGTTGTAGTTTACGTTGTTAGTAATATAATCCTGGTTATTAACATTTTACAAATAATTCTCTCTAAACAGGATATAAAGAAATTATTGACTTTTTATGATGATGAGTTTCAGTCCATTGTTTGTTGGCTGGATGACGGACTGACAAACGGTGAGTTGATATAACTTTTTATTATTTTTGCTGCTTATGTCGCCTGCTGTCACCAATGGTCAGTCTGTAGAGCTAGTACATCAGGGCGCCACTTGAGATCCCGCGCTATATGTCCCTCTCACGAAAGTCGCGTCCTGTCGTGCTACCCTTTTGATCTAACAAGGAAAGTCTTGACCCGGAGACCTTCTGCTTTTTTTTTGTTTTGATTTTTAAAGAACCTTTCAGTGAATGTTGAGTAATTAAATTTTTACTTCCCAGTACCGAACTGTGTCGGAGTTTCATTGACTAAATAATGTTTCTAAACATGATACCTTAATATAGAGTTCAAAATTATTGCAAAACAATTCTATATAAATCTCGACAATGAATAGCATATATAATAGAAGAACTAATATAATAGAAACAATTGTAACTCCAAAAACTCTA
Organism: Hyposmocoma kahamanoa; assembly: GCF_003589595.1. Taxonomy (NCBI): domain Eukaryota; kingdom Metazoa; phylum Arthropoda; class Insecta; order Lepidoptera; family Cosmopterigidae; genus Hyposmocoma; species Hyposmocoma kahamanoa. The sequence continues at coordinate 2,969 of NW_020655294.1, forward strand.
TTTTGTTACCGAAACCAAAATGATAAGTATTAGAAATATTCTGATTGTAAAATTCCTTGTTACTTAAATTATTTTGTGACCAACGATTTGAATAGTTCCTTTACCAATATTCTTAACGGTTTATCTCAATTAATAGATTTTTTTATATGCTACAATAGTTGAATCATCCACATAAAATTTGAGAAAAGCCTTTTTTACGTTATACCACTTCTCCTACTTAACAAAAAACATTATCAAAAGCGTTTCACAAATCCAAAGTTTTGAGATATAAACAAATTATTCTACTTATAAGAGCAAGCTCGCCTTTAATTCATATTGATGAAAAAGGTAATATGGTTAAAAAAGAAGACAGAAATACACCCAGTTTTGGAACAAGTCAAATACTGCTAATAATTATTATCATAGTGAACGTAAAGGGAAATGAATACGACACAATGATTTACATCCTAATGTGGACTAAAGAGTTTTCACCATTTTCTTATCCAGAAATGGGGCAGCAGTTCTTTATAAACAAAAATTGTCGATTCCAAAACTGTTTCGTAACTAATAACAAATCGTATTTCCAAGAAGTAAGAAATTTTGACGTAATAACGTTTAATGCAATGAATATTAAAGATACTGTACCACCAATTGAAAGGTCAGAAGATCAGTTATATGTTTTTGTCAGTATGGATCCTCCAGGGCTTTATCCTATGCCTTCTCGTTACACTGGATTTTTCAACTTAACTTATACATATAAGCTGAATTCTGATGTTACTTTAAGATTTTTAATAGTCAGAAATGATAGAGGTGAAATAATAGGACCTAAAAAAGATATGCACTGGATTGATATAAAAGATATGAAACCAATTAGCGATGAGATTAAAAAGAAATTGCAAAATAAAAAGAAAGCTGCAGCTTGGTTTGTTTCGAACTGCCATTCGCCAAGCCAACGCGAAGACTATGTACAGAAGTTGAGTATTGAGTTAGTCAAATATGAACTAAAAGTGGATATATTTGGAGTGTGTGGGTATCTGGAATGTCTTAAATTTACTAAAGAGTGTTATGATACATTAGAATCTGATTATTACTTTTATCTATCGTTTGAGAATTCCATGTGTGAAGACTATGTCAGTGAAAAGTTATTAACAGCTTTGAAAAATTTTGCAGTACCTGTGGTTTATGGTGGTGCAAATTATACAAGGTATGTCAAGATAGGTGTTGGATTGAAATAGAAAAATTAACGTCACTACTTGCGCTCCGGAATCACAGGTTAATTATTGTTTTAGATTTATGCCCAAAGGTATTTATTTGGATGCTAATGCTCTTGAACCGGAGGAGCTAGCGAAAACCATAAACGATACTGTTAACAACAAGGAAAAATATTACGATTTTTTCAAATGGCACGGACATTACAGCTATCACGATCCCAGGGAAAGTGCAGACTCTGATGAAGTCTGCGCCTTTTGTGCTTTTCTCAATGATGAGAAACATATGTACAAATCTAGAGTGAACATCGACATAAGAGACTTTTGGTTTTATTAGTCGATTGATAATTGAGAAAATGAAAAAAACAGAGAAAAAAAAAAGAATTCTATTCTAATAGCCAGTCATAACAAAACGATGACGATTCATGCTAATAAGTAAAATAATACAAATCAATTTAAACTAGTTTTATTTCTTCCCAGAAAAGATAATCCGGACAGCATAAGAAACAGTACTTTAGTTATGTACAGACAAAACAGGTGAGAATTTAGAAATAAGAATAAGATAACATAGAATATTTGTGCTAGTTCACAATCTCACTATTGGTAAATTAAGATGTCAATAAAGACAGTATCGGATATAAAATGTCTATTCTCTATAACTTAAAAAAAATTAATTATGTTCGTGAATACTTTCAAAGAGTTCCATTCTACAGCTGTAAGCATAATGAGTGTAAAATGATCATACTTCGTGAGGTGATGGAAAGGCGCAAGCGGGTTCAAGCCTTAATCCACTTTGGGCCGTGGTGGACTGTGACTTAATCCCTTTCCTTGTTTTGTTTCTTTGGACAATCGTACCAGCAGTGAAACATTTATGGATTAGCGACATATATAAATGGTTTAAGTACTTGTATGAAAATAAAGAGATAAGCTGTGTCTTATTAAATTTGTATTGAATTAATATTCAATTACTTTTTGTGAAATTACTTAACTATAATTATTAATACAAAGATCGAACCCTTAAAAAATAAATTTTGACGAAATACATTTTACATACGTGTCGAAGTCCTTTCATAGATTTCTCATAGATGGCATTATCCAACAACCAAGCACATAGAAAAATTCGTGAGGTCCGCTGGATCGTTCCGCTTCGTTCGTTTTTGAAACCCACACTCAAATTTTAATACCTTTCATTGTGTAACAGTCACATAAACTACTATTATTTATAAGTTTAGGTGTTTAGGTGTACTGTTAAAAATAAACAATAGTCTGATAAGAATAAAGGTTATAATTAAACAGCTTTGCAAGTCATTATGTGTAACCAGAACGTGTCAAAAAATGCGTCTGGGAGTTCATAGTGCTGGTCCTGACCCTAACGTACGGTAGTGTGTATTGGGTATGACCGAAGCATGAAAGGAGGGTTAATGCTGTACAGACACTACATTAGTGACGTTGGTGAAAAATAATAAGCAACCCTGTGACGGTGTGACCTCATTACACCGTCATCTCACCTCTTTGTATCGCCTCTCTCCGCTTGTATCCTATCATTTTTTTTATTTTTTACATGTATTTAAATTTTAAATTTGAATTGTTCCATCTTCCTTCACTTTCTCATTTTGTTTTCGTACCACGGTCACTCCCAGCTCGACCGCCACAACAGTCGGAGCTGTTAATAAGCTAATCATGTGTAATAATTTATAAGTCTACAGCCTTTATGTATCTATTTCTGTAATTCAGTTTCTCGGCCCAATTAGGGGTAAGTGCCTTAATAATAAAGTGTAGGGAGTGTTTTATGTTGTTATACCTGTTTTTTACATTTACCTTTGTATTGTTACAGCCTTTCTTTAAACTTTACTTCTTTAATAAATTTTGTGGACCGGAAGTTTCCCATTTCATTGCCGTGAAACCTGTTCACGGCTAGTTAGGGTTACAACCCTTTCGGGAAAAGAGCCTTGCGTTACTCCTGAAGAGAATTGTAAGGGTTGAATAAAAATAATTAAATAATAATGTTTTGACGTCAATTTTAAATGTACAATTTAACAGACACCAGTTTAACATTTCCAAAATTAAATTCATGATTTAAAACACTTCTTAATAAGTCAACTAATAAAACCAAAAGTTTGTTATGTCTGTGTGTACACTGGGTTCGTACATATGTTTTTCATCATTAAGAAAAGCACAAAAGGCGCAGACTTCATCAGAGTCTGCACTTTCCGTGGGGTCGTGATAGCTGTAATGTCCATGCCATTTGAAAAAATCATGAAATTTTTCTTTGTTGTTAGTAGTATCGTTTATGATTGTAGCTAGTTCCTCCGGTTTAAAAGCGTTAGCATCTAAATAAATTCCTTTGGGCATAAATCTGAAACAATGATTATGATGAATTAGAATAAATATATCAAAGTTCTGGATCGCAAGTATTGAAAATATTTTTTTGTATTTAAATAATCAGTACATGATGTACCTTGTATAATTTGCACCACCATAAACAATAGGCACTGTAAAGTGTTTCAGAGCTATTAACAACTTTTCAGTGACATAGTCTTCACACATTGAATTCTCAAAAGATAGATAAAAGTAATAATCTGATTCTAACATATCATAACAATCTTTTGTAAATCTAAGACATTCCAAATGTCCACAAGCTCCAAATACGTCAATATTAAGATCGTATTTACTTAATTCAATCTTCAACTTCTGTACATAATCCTCGCGCTGACCGGGTGTATGGCAGTTTGAAACAAACCATGCTGCAGCTTTCTTTTTATTTTGCAATTTCTTTTTAATTTCATTACTAGTCGGTTTCATATCTTTAATATCAATCCAGTGCATATGTTTTTTAGGTCCTATTATTTCATCTCTATCATTTCGTACTATTAAAAATCTCAAAGTAACATCGGAATCCAGCTTATATGTATAAGTTAAATTAAAAAATCCATTATATCTGGAAGGCATAGGAAAATACGCTGGAGGGTCCACACTTACAAAAACATATTTCTGCTTTACAGATCGTTCAAGTGGAGGTAAAGTGTCTTTAAAATTTAATGCATTAAACATTATTGCATCGAAAGATTTTACGTCTGGGAAATACGATTTGTTATTGGTTACTACACAATTCTGGTATTGACATTTCTTATTTATAAAGCACTCTTGCCCCATGTCCCAGTAAGGGAACGGTGAAACCTCTTTGGTCCACGTGAGTATGTAAATCATTGAATTGTTTTCATTTCCTTTTGCGTTTATAATGATATTTACCGCTATCAGTATAACTGTTGGTAATATGCATTTCTTTCGGTTTTCTTGTCTAAGCATGTTATTTTTTTAACCAACTTTGAACAAGGAAGATATTGTCAATTCGACTGCATCAGTATTATTTTATTTGTGTCTATTACCTCATATCCAATTTTGACATATCTTGTATTCCATAAAGAAATATATTTACATTATTACACAAATAAAAACAACAACACTTGAAGTTGGTTTTATTAAACTAGTACATCAAACTAACTTACTTTTTTAATAAAATTTAAAAGTATTACGCCTGTAGTTATTGTATTTTTGAATATTTTAAGTAATTGCAATGTACGACTAAGAGAATTACAAACATAATTAGGTATTCCCATTGTTAAAGATTTAGGTAATATTACTGACTATTAACGACTTTGAATTATTATATACCGAATACCGGTATTGTCTTCTTTAGAAGACACGAAAATAGTAAAAAAATCCCTGTCATTTACTTTAAACAATAAATAATCACAATATAAGAATTTGAAAGAAACAATACCTTCACAAATATTCTTACTGGTCGTATTAGACTACTTGAGTATTTTGGTACATGACGTGCATGCGAAAAAGTACACGTGTTATAGCTGAATTTAGAAACACGAACTTGAATCTGTGACAAAATGATAGATATACTTCGTATAAAAGTGGAATTAAATATAAATTGTTCAAAAAAGACTATAGAGTCTATTATCGTATTAAGTTTGTTTTATAAGGTGACGGCGATTGAAAAATTTATAACTTTACAAGATCGCCCTATATACATACTAATATGGACGGGATCAGAGTTACCTCCGTTCATGTACATGGTGTCAGATAGAATGCAGAAATGTTTGTTTAAAAACTGTTTTGTTACCAACGAAAAATCATATTTTGATGACGTAAAACAGTTCGATGTTATATTGTTCAATGTAGTTGACCTCAAAAACCTTAAATTGCCAGACGAACGCTCGAAGCACCAAATATACGTATTTGTTAGTCAAGAACCTCCGATATTAGCTCCAGTACCTTCGGAGTATAATGGATTTTTCAACTTAACTTGGACGTATCAATTAAATTCAGATATTACCCTGCGATATATAGTTGTAAAGGACAAAAAAGGCAAAGTAATTGGACCTCATTCGGACATGCAGTGGATGGATGTAAATGATATGAAACCAATAAGTAAAAAAGTCAAACTTAAATTGGAGAACAAAAAATTTGCTGCTGCGTGGTTTGTGTCCAACTGCTTTAATACTCCAAGTGGACGTCAGTATTATATTGAACATTTGAAGAAAGAATTAGATAAGTATAATCTAAGAGCTGATTCGTTTGGGAGCTGTGGTGAGCAATACTGTCCAAATAACCCTGAAGGATGTCATTCCGTTTTAGAATCAGATTACTATTTTTACTTATCCTTTGAAAATTCCATCTGCGAAGATTATGTTACTGAAAAAGTATTAACAGCTACAAAACATTTCACAGTTCCGATTGTTTACGGAGGCGCAAATTACACAAAGTACGTATTTTAATGTATTCAATTGTGAGTTTATTTATTTGCTAATTTACAAAACGGCTAACATATATTAAAGGATCTTATTATTGTTTATGATAATGAAAAACGGGACGCACAAGTCGAGCGTCCGGTGGTAAGCGACACGCGTATTCATAACAGTTGCAGGTGCCACTTAGAGCATTCAATCGCAAAGATCTGTGTGGCACTGCCGCTGCACCCGTCACCCTGAAACATAAAGTTGACAAGTTCCTTGTACCCGTAATTTCACCAGTACCTTTACCCTTCAATCTAAGCCGGAACGCAGTAATGCTCACATTACCACTTGGCGGCTGACATTTCCATATAACATTATAGTAAATGACGCAGGCGCTGTGAAATTCGTAACTAAATAATATTAATAGTGGTTCACACATGATAGTTGCTCATCCATGCTCTCAGAAAAGTTCAAACATTCATCAAACACAGCGTATCGTAGTCTGGTGCAGATATGAGAAGCGCATTAAACAGCGCAGAGCGCGGACAAGTGGCACTACCAGTGAATGGTGACCAAGTAGCCGCAGATTAAATTTATATAGCGGGGAACGGACAAGCGCACCTGTTGTGCCACTAATTCTGGGCAATCAGAATCTTCACGCAAGATTCTACCAGCAATTGTCAACAGACATTGGTGATAGAATACCTCCTCCATCTCCTTCAAAAATAACTCTACTCCTACTAATTAGTTTTATTGCCAGCTCTTGAGTCTCAATTAGTTTTTGGGATAAAATTTTAAAGCGAGATTTTAAAGATTTGAAAATTGGTCATGATTGTGCAGCTTGAAGAGCAAAAGGCAATCGATTTTATTGAAATCCTATTAGTTGGTACTCAGGTACTTTAATGTTCTTTAAATTTCTTTCAGGTTTTTGCCTAATGGAGCTTATTTGAATGCACGTAATCTGGAACCAGATAAGCTAGCGTATATAATGAACGACACTATACACAACAAGAACAAATATTATGATTTTTTCAAATGGCACAGATATTACAGCTTGCATGACCCTAGCGAAAGTCCAGAAACTGATGAAATCTGCGCATTGTGTACTTTTCTTAATAAGCAGAAACATGTGTATAGATCAAATGTGTACGAAAATATTAGCGCGTTTTGGTCTGAATAACTTTTGGAAATAGATTCGTAAGTGCCTTCTGCATCGACTTACTTAATGGGAAATTGTAAGTTGATGCACACTTGGCCGTAATTTCACCTGATTTTAAGGCTAGATAGGTATTTCAACGTGAGCCTAGATTTTAGGAGGTGAGGTGTTTCGATCCTCGCGCCGTGCAATTCTTGCGCTGTAGTATACGAATAAAATAAGAACAGGCGGACAAAATTTAACACTGATCCGACGTCGACAAGCGCCCGATGGCGATTAACGGTGCAGGGGGCGGTACGGCGTGTCGTTAAAACTGCTGATTAATTCGCAAATTTTGGGATAAATGTGAATTTAATAACGATAAGGCTTCAGTTGAAAACCAAAATTTTGCAGGTTCTCTGTAGTACTTAAAGAGAAATATCTCCATATAAAAATTATGTACAAAGTTAGAAATTTTATTCTTAATTAGAATTATTTAGGTTTTAGACTTTTTATTTTAGCCTGTTTTCAAGATATATACTTAGGTGTATCGTGTAGATTTTTGTAAGACCGTTATTTAACAGTAAATACCTAAACTATTTGATCTAGCAAAACAGTTTTTCCTGCTTCTCCTCCAGTGACTCGCCTTAAGCGACGCATGATCGACGATGATACTCTAGTCTTGAAATCTCGAATAGCCCTAAACTGAAGATTTCGGAAAACTCGATACGATAGTGTATTCATTACTTTTATTTTTACTACTTTTGTGCCATTGAGTGGTACATCAACAACGGAAGGATAGAGTGTTCTTGATTTTCTATTTCATCGAAGGGTGGCTGTGAATAATGCGTTAAAATGTAAGTCAATGGTTAAAATACAGAAATGTAGATATCCACATGCTCTTGAAAACGAAATTTGGTTAAATATTTTCAGAAGCAACGTAGAAATTTTATGAACAAAGCGACTATATAAGTTCCCTAAGATGGTAAATAGATCTAAAGGGAATCGGTCTACATCTGTTTTAAGGGATCTCTTCTACCCTTATAATGCGAAAGCATATGGGTGGCGTATGATCATGAAACCTTTTTGCATCTCCCGTAATCCAGTGCTTTAAATGCTGTCCATATCAAACGATTTAGCTCGTCAAAAGCTAATATTATAGTCCAAGATGTGCCTAAAGCCATAATGGGTTTAATTTTTGGAATATAAATTTAAAAAGAGAGAAAGAAAAATATCTTTTTATTTGATAACTTTCATTTACAGGTGACAAAAAGAAAACAAAAATGACTAAACTAAAACGATAAAAGTGTTACTAAAATGGTCTCTATTCAGTTTTTTGTAACGAGACGTGGGAAAGGGTTTATTTCGTTGGTTTTATTGGATAAATGACAAAGATTATGTCGCTTCGTATAAGTGAAAAAAAAAAAGGTAAAATATAAAATAAAGTCAACTTGGAAAAGCCGAACTGCTTAGAGATAGACATTGAAACTTTTTTGAACTGCCTCCGTGGCCGAACGGTTACCATGCCGGACTGCCACGCAGAGGTCCCAGGTTCGATTCCCGGGCCGGGAGAAATATTTGTATGACCTACATTTATTTCTCTCGTGAGTTTGGGTGTAATTTGTGGTTGTCTATGTGTGTGTCCATGGCACCCGCGACACAGGGTTTCCCTAGTGCGGGGCTATGTTGAGTGTGTGTGTGCGTTATTGAAAAATGCTTTAGTTTATTATTTAAAAATAATTCTGATGTTTAATTGAGTTCATAAATACAGTTACGAGAAACAAGGGTCTTATTAGGTTTGTAGTTACTGACTGGGTCAATAACCACTAACCGTAAGAATACTACCAAAACCAAGTAAAGATGATTTCGCAAATGCAAAGAAGGAATTGACCCTTTCCTATCTGATAGTGACGTAACATCGAGTATATAACCAGAAATAGAGATGTAATAAGGGCCATATATTCCTGGTAACACATTAGCGATACAACTCTTATAAATATCAACTCTCGTTTGCACTGAAATATAGACAGGCCAACTACTGACCTGTGTGTACGTGTCCGTATATCCAAAAAATATTCCGTATTTATTGCAATAAAGATAATATCTCTAATAATGCCGTGTTGTTCTATTCGGTGGTGTATAAAACAGCAAAACATCTAAACAAAACAAACGGAATCAAATTTCATCGGTAATTAAATATTAAATATGAAATTTTGCAATTTTCGTCCATTATAGCAAAGTTCAAGTTAAATGGTCGATTTGAAGTAAAACAGTTGACGACACCCATTGACGTCACCCGTCAATTGTTTCGAACTCTGACTGGCCAATCGGAGCGCAATTGTCACAGTAATTATATGGTAGAATAGTTTTCAAACAAATTAAATTACATTTCGCCTCAATTTCTGGTTATATACTCGATGTGACGTAATAGCAGTCAGTGACAATTCTACTTGGTATAAAAAAAGAAAATCACTATTACAAAGGTGATGGGACAATTTTATAGATATAATTTCTTAAATTTAATCTAGAATTTCTTTCTATGAAAAATATTTAATGGTCTAGGAAGCCATTTCGATGGAAGTCAAGAAATTTATACAAGAGCATGTTGCGATTCATACCTTAGTGAAAGCCTTCTAAGTATTCAATGGAAAATAATAACCAATTATTATCCATGACCAATTAATGTCTAAAAATCTTAATAATATGATTTGAACAGAAATGTTGCAGAAACGATATTTATTTAGGTCAAGAAACATTCCACATAGCCTTTAAGTCCGACATGGCGTAATTCAGAAGAATCAGTTAGGGTAGACTTGTATTAAGAGATAATGATGTTGATTATAAAAGTGGAATTTGCGTCGTTCAAAAGCCACTGTTAGTGTGAGGTCAGACGAGCGTAATTTTGTGTGTTGTGAGTCGCGTAATTTGCACTGCATTCGGTTTTATATAAGAGTACGGTTTGTTTCATACGACGACGCAAAATGAGTTATCTGCTGCCTCACGGGCGTAATGACGACTGACTTTCGGGCGCATCGTGGGACGGGCTGGCGCGGGTGGAGATAGGGGTGAGGGGGTCACTTTGGATACGGAGATAAAATATAAATAATTGAACAACTTACATGATTGTTGTCATTAGTCTTTCCTCTGGACTGATAGCTTGTCTCATATTTGTATCTGACCTAGTAATAAAAGGTTTTACTAAGCTTAATAATTCTTGAAAAACATTTATTGGCTTGTGCTATTACTTAACAAATTGATCTGGATGTTCACATTAATTTGTATATATTATATAAAACTGCCCATACATTAATCGTTTCATATTGAGTGGATGAACCCAGCCTTTTTATCTTTTTCTAACATCGTCTTCTAATACTTCATAGATGCATACTATTTTTAATGGATTCATTACACTATTACGACACTAACACCCCGTATAAACCCCTAAAAGCAACTGAATAAAATACGTTCGTCTGGCGCTCCAACCGAATTTCGGTCGAGAGCAAACTGCGCAACTCAATAAACGCAACTCACAACTCACAAAATTACGCTCGTCTGGCCTCACCCTTAAGATACTATTTAGTGGCAGACTGTAAAGCGCAACCGCTACAACTGGTGTGCAAGGCACTCGACCATGGAGGTCGTAAAAAATGCAATTATTGTCGCACCACCGACAAATTAGTGACAAAATGTCGCACAGGGTAATTTACCACAAACTGGATTTTTTTTTTGCACCGGACGGTTTCCGGCGTCGGCATGCGCCCTGACTGGATCCGCACACTGGGAGCTCGAGGTGTCTGTCCTCGAGCAGACCTACAGGTGCCGTGCGGAAGCCAGGGCACGTGGAGAGCACCCCACAGGAGGAGGAGGAGCTAGTGAGGGTTCGGCGTGCCGCCAAGACCGCCATCCAGGCGGGGTGGGAGGAGGCAGTCCTATCGGCCAGATACGGGGAGCGCACCGTCCAGGCGCTGCTCCCTGTACTGGCCGATTGGAGGAAGAGGAGGCACGGGTTCCTCACCTACCGTCTTGTTCAGGTACTCACCGGACACGGCTGTTTCGTTGACTACCAGCACAAGATCGCACGGAGGGAGGTGACCCCGGAGTGTCACGAGTGCGGTGCTGCTACAGACTTGGCGAGGCACACCTTGGAGGTGTGCCCGACCTGGAACCAGCAGCACCGGGATCTCGTAGAGGTGGTGGGACGAGACCTCTTACTGCCCAGCATAGTTAGAGTCATGCTGGGAAGCGAGAGGTCATGGCAGGCGATGGTCTCCTTCTGCGAGGACGTGATGTCGCAGAAGGAGACGGCCGAACGGGTCCGAGAAGACAGCGCCCTCTCGGACCCCATTCGGCGTCGGCGGAGAGGACGCACGCGACGGCTCTTCGCCGACCGCCTGCGTCCCATCGGCGGAGGCCAGCAGGGTGCGGGGTACAGGCCTCCGCCGCCGGTAGATGCCCCAAATGTTTCGGGGCATCTCAGTGCAGGTCACCCCCATGATAAGGGGGGGATGGTGTAGATGGTGTAGGGGTCTGCCTAAAGGCGGGCCGGCACCATCGGAGTCGCGGTAGCATCTGAAAGGGACCCCGTGTCTCCGGCGCCAGGTGCGCGCAGGAACATCGTGAGGTTTTTAATGGGTATGCTCTTGGGGGCCGACATAGTCCCCAGGAGAGAGTCCCACATATCCCCGCCATCTCCCAGCGGCGGGGAATGCGTAACCCTTTTTACTCACGGTAATAAAAAAAGGTTAGGTTAAGTTAGGTTTAGAAGAAAAAACATTTTCCTCTCAAAATTACTCTCGAGGTTATGAAATTTCGTCCAAACGTTATTTCTGGAAAATGTCATTTCAGACTACTGATAGATAATCGTCTCACAGGAGTGCGTGACAGAGACGACGCTTTACAAAGCCAAAATCTGCCATCTCTTTCTAAAGCACGTTGTTATTATAGACAGTCTGGTACAGTATTTTTTTTCAAAAAACACAGATACCATTGCATCTCGCCAACTTACACTGACCTCGCCGGCCACGTTGATCCCTTTAGACCCCGACCGTCGAATCTTTGAATCGAAAATCTGATATAGCTAATTGGCTTGAGTTAACCGAAATGGTATAATAGATAAAAGAAATTGGAGGGCGTACATTTGATTATGGCTTTGACTGATTTCTCAAGGGCCGTGCTGCTGTTATCTTGACAAAGATTAAAACAGATTAAATCTCTTGGGTTTCTATACAAGAGATATTGATTTCAAAATATTCCAAAATCGTGATGACGATTGTTTGGATCAAATCATTATATTATTGCAAATTAAATCTAAGGAATTAATTTGCTCGAAATAGTTGTAATAGAAACCACTGAGTTTCTAGGAATTTATGTGGAAAATTGAATTACTTTACCATGAGCTTTTCGGTGAAGAAAAACGTTGTTTTGAAACCTGCACGTTCGAAAAGGTTCACAAACCGTCTAAAACGTCTGAAGCCAACTGGCATTGGACTAGCGTATAGCTAAACCTCGCCTGAGAGGAGATCCGTGCCCAGCAGTAGGACGTGTAAATAGGTTGATGGTTTAGCTCTATTCGTGAATTACATACACCAGTAGGTAAAGAAATTTCTGGAAAACATATTGCGGTATGAATGACTAACAACACGTTTCATTAAAATATCCCGCCATCTAGCTTCAGCAAAGAGATGAACCTGAAGGCTATACGCTTAGTGTTACAGATACCAAACCCAAATTAAAATGTTCACATTTTGCTGGTACAATTTGATAAGTGAAAAAAAATATTGTGAACTTATTGTTACGTATGTATTTATTATAAAGATGTTAACAATAAAACACTTCAAATAACTTTCTTTATTTACGATCAAATTAATAAATGCATAGTAGCATAATTCATCAGACAAAGATAGAGAATTCAATAGAAAAGACGGTTTTTGTAAAACTAAACAGCAAATTTGAGTACCTTATCACATCGTTTGGGTGGAAAGATATTCCACGGGTTGTTATTAGAAGCCGTTGAATGACAATTGGATCATTGTCTTTTTCTTACCATGTCGACACTTTTTTTTATTTTAGAACTATTTTGACTTTGGGTAGTATGTTGTTACCTTGACTGCGTTACCTTGATGTGTTGGGGCACCGGCAGTTACGTTGAGGTTTTTACGGACCCAGACGGGCCTGGCCGGTCAGAGCAAATATGAGTAGAATTACATAAATAATTCAGGGGCTCTGATTGGCCGGGCGGCGCATTGATAGGACCGGTACGGTGTGGAAGACATCGACATATATATAAGGGAATTTAGATCTCGAATTCATTCTTATTCGATATTCCGATTTCATTTGTTTTGTCAAAACTGGAAGATTTACGTTAAACGGAGTTTTATTATAGAAAAGAAGGATACTGAAGTAAAGTCTGGTTTAATTTAAGGTAGATTCAGCCGGGATCCAACAGGGTTAGACCAACATCCCTGAAACCCTACTTACATATGTTGTCTCTGCAGCGACCTACCCGATTGCGAAGTCAATTTAAGGACATTCACATGGGCCTCCACAGACCGTAATCCGGTGGTAGTTGCTCTTGAAGGATGATGAAATTTTGGTTAATGATTTGATGGTTTTTCTGTTTTCACAGCGCATACCTAGTGACAGTTGGGCAGTCACTCCTAACATTTATGGATCATGGTGTATATGAATGATGGTTGCATCTTCTGAATCTGAAACAATCGAAATAGACTTGTAACGCCTTGATAAACTACAACGTATTCTATGAAATTGCTCGTTTGATTTAAAAAAAAAGAAAAATTCCTTCCGGCTGGATTTGCACCAGTGCGGCGCTGCGTCTTCAAGCACACCGTGCGAAACGCTCTCCTAACAAGCACATATTAAGAAAAAGTATGTTCTTGTTGCAGATCTTTGTATTTGGTCAAAAGTTTAAAAGTCACCTTTATCGCTGGTTAAAAACTAAAACTAGAACTTTTCGGTTTCATGTTTTATTTTGTCATTTTTTTAACACTTAGTAAATAAAATCACAAACATAATAAAAATGCACGCTATGAAACGAAAAAATAGTGCAACCTTCTTTATTTGACGCTCAATCTACTACAAGATTTAAACAAAATGTCTGCACAAGAACACGAAGTACAAAGTTAGTAAAAACATATTATAGAATTCTGGTTAACAGCAAAAGTTTTTTAATGTATCTATTCGTTACCTTAAATAACATAGAGTGACGTTTGTAACTGAAAATACATTGCAAAAAAAAGAAAGGAACAATATTATTTAATCGTAAATTACACTATACAAAGAATTTAGATATGTTGTATATAGTTTTTCTAAAACTTTCTTTTTTCTGCCAATTAAGAAAAGTGCACAATGAACAGATTTCATCAGTTTCTGGGCTCTCGCTTGGGTCGTGCAAACTGTAATACCTGTGCCATTTGAAAAAGTCATAATATTTTGTCCGATTATGTATAGTCTCATTCATTATGTAAGCAAGTTTCTGAGGACCAAGATCACGAGCATCTAAATATGATCCAGGAGGTAAAAATCTGTAGAAAAAAATAATATACTTTCGATACCTCCAATATACGTCAACTTAATTTTTTGGACATTTCTATTTTTATTTTGTATCTTTGTTTTTTCTTACAAAATTCGTTTTTTTGTTTTTTATTTCGAATTTTGTTTCTTTATTTATTTTCACAAAATTCGGGGAGCATAATATTAGTAAAAATGACCAAAGCATTAAGTTGGCTTTGTTTATTGGAGATATCGATTTAGGCTTAACATTTTTCTAAAAAACAACATAAACGTTATTCTATTTAATAGCAGTGAACCTCTATGTCAAAGAGTTTGTCCAAAGAAGTACTGCCACCGTACCTATTTCGCGGCCAAGCAGTAATATCAGCATTAACGCCCTACGGTTTTGAACAGTGCCTCTCAGATCGTGGCGATTTTATAGGTGTATTACACTGTAACTGTTATGAGTAGGCGTGTCGCTTACCACCAGGTGTCCACGACTTGTTCGTCTCGTCACTCTTGGTATCATAAAAAAAGTGTATTGGCATCGTTCGACGATGGAACGGTCAACACGCTGTTATACTTGTTCGGTACACATTTAGGGTTGACGCATTTAAGAAAAAAATTTTGCGTGAGTGTTGTAGTAATTTGTTGGAAAATAGTAAGTGTATACTGGATATGCACTACATTTCATCAGTTTCCATGTACATAAGAAAGGTGAATAAAATAATTTTATTTTGTTTAGAGTTTTATGCAATGTAATTATATTTTGCTAATATTTTTTAAAATCAAGCTGCATACAAATATGGCATTTATTTTTAAATTCAAAATGGCGGGCCGGACTTTTCAAATAAATGCAATATGGGTATCATTTTCGAGGTATTTGGGGGTGCTCATTAGGAATATAGCATTTATTTCTAAATCCAAGATGGCGGACACGACTATTTAAATGTATCGCTTTAACAGTTATCGGGTTTGATCATTACGAATATCATAATTAAATTCTTGATGCAATACTTAAATAAAGTAGCTTATTAATTATTTATTATTATATTCGGATGTAAGCTTTGGATTGAAACATGTAGAAGACTTATAATCGGAAAAAAATGTTGGTATAAAATATTGTTTATAATAAGATTTTTTTTTAATTATGTGCTTTGTATACCACACACTACAACTACTGCACATACTTACTATAAAACGGCTTGTGAGAAAACCCCATATCAACATCTTCTTTTTTATTATTTATTTATTTTATTTCCCAATATAGACATGGTAGTAGGACACCCAGCCCAACAGGCTAAATAAAAAAAAACATGGTGACAACCCTGCGGTATGACGTAATGTCTAGACGAAAGCGGCATTTCGCGAGACTTTAAAGGCGATGTCCCACTGTATGTTTTTTACACGGTGATTACAATACCCAGCCCGTCTTACGCTAGCCACACTAATTGCCTCCTGAGTCTCGGCGTGAACACATTCTATCTACACGTGGTTAAACGTTTTCAACGACGCCGCAATTACTTCTTTATGGATTTAGTAGGTAGTGCAATTTCCATCAAAAGGATATTTTTTTTTTGAGCGCCACTGTCGTCAAGACACTAAATCTATTCGGCGTACAATTATCAATCCATGTGATTTCCAGGTTGAATTGTTTTATGCCAGATACCATTTTTAGATCTTTCATTTAAGTATTTTTGCCACAGCTGGTCCCGTCACTTGAATTTTTTTTATGATACTAAGTGACGGGACGAACAAGTGCGCCTGTTTGTAAGCGACACGCCTGACCATAACAGTTGTAGTGCCACTCAGAGCTTTAAATCGCAAGGATCTTAGGAGCATTGCCCTGCGCCCGTCACCCTAAGACGAAAGTTGTCAAGTCCCATGTGCCTATAATTTCACGAGCACCCTCAGGGCGCGTTCAAATTAGCCGCTGTCAGAAGCGCTGCAGCCGCGTGGCCCTCGCGCTGCAGAAGTGCGACCAAATTTTCTAGATGCCTTTTTTATCCAGTAGATTGGAATAGCTTGCGGAATTGCTATCTCATATTGCAGGGTATAGTTTTACATTCTCTATAAATTCTTTAATACGATTTTCAACCATCGTGGTTAATTTCAAAAATTTACATGTACACTTCACTAACCGTGACTGCAACCGAGGGTGACTGCAACGCGACTGACGCGCGGCTGCCGCGCGGATGCAGCACTTCTAGAAATTGTATGGAAAGTGATAATCTCGCATTACTACTTGGCGGCAGAAATAGGTAAGGTAGGTAAGATGGTGAAATCATAAAAGGAATGTTACATTAAAAATATATGAACGAACCGTGTGTAATTAGCACCTCCAAAAACTATAGGTACCGAGAAATGTTTGGTGGCTATTAATACTTTTTCTGTAACATAATCTTCGCAGATAGAATTTTCAAACGCTAAATAAAAATAATATTCCGATTCTATAACAGCATGACAATGTTCACTATCCCTTGGACACTCTCGCCGGTCTGCACACGCACCAAATATATCTATTTCTAATTGATACTTCCCTAATTCAGGTTTAAGTAAATCTTTTATGTAATCCATACGTCCGCTGGGTGTGCTACAATGTGATACAATCCACGCTGCAGCTTTTCGCTTGTGTCGCAATTTACGTACATATTTCATACTAATTGGTTTCATATCATTTGTATCCATCCATATCATATTGCGTTTAGGTCCTATTACTGTACCTTGTTTGTTTTTTATAATGAAATACCTTAAACTAATGTCCGAATCTATTTTATATGACCAAGTGTAATTGAACATCTCATTATACTCGTGTAATAGAGGGAATAACGCAGGAGGTTCACGACTTACAAATATATATATTTGTTGTAATGTACGATACCGTGGTAGAAGAAGGTGTTTATCGGAAGCAAGCTCTATTGCACCAAACAATAAAACATCAAATTCTCTAACATCTCTGTCCAGGAATTTGTATTTCCTAACAACGCAATTCTTAAACAAACATGTTTTCATTCTTTCCTTTTTCATTAGTGTAAAAGGTGCGTCTAAAGAATCAGTCCATACCAAAATGTTTATTTGTTGATCATGGGACCGATTATTATTCGCATCATTGGCAGTTGAGTTAAAAATAGATAATAATATTAGCATTAGAAGTTTAATATGAGAATTGCTATTTCGATCCACTAAGGAAATCATTTTCAGTAATTATAAATCAATTCATAAAATTGTTCAAGTTTGTTTTCCTATTTTTGAAATCTTTGCCCTACGTACGTGCCATCTGCAATTGTGAATTCGATTGATTATTATAAACATGAACTAATAATACGGAAAAATTAAAGTGGAATGTTGTTTATTGTTATTAAATTCTTGCTCATTATAGTCTAAGAGATGGTAATGTAAATGTTAAACCCATCGGCGTCAAGTAAAAAAAAAATTAATGTTGCTGAGCCCCTGAAATTATAACAAATATGTTAATTTTAACATATTGAAGAAAATACTTAGTAGAAAGCTATTACAAGGAAAAAATGTGAACATCTGCCATGGAATTTGAACTAACTGCTACTGTTTACGATCTCAGAATGTTGCAGTAGCAAACAGGGAGCCTAATATGAATCTTATATCCACGCAATTTACGCCGTAAACTAATCTGCCTTGTAATTTTGTATTATGAACTGGTAATACCAGCCAGTCAGCGGTCACGTGATACTAGGCTGTCTTCTGCCCGAAGTTGGCTGGCAATATCGTATTACAAACGTTATTTTGATATTTTGTTCACGTTTGATCTGTCAAAAAGTAACAGCAGTCTTGGTGTAGCTTTTATTGAATTGTTTTGTGTATTAATTGTATAATAATTATTATAATTATGAGTTTATATATTTTTAGACAATCGTTTTGTCATGTGCGATGAATACGAAATGTTTGAGTATCTCGAAAGTGATGCTTCACACGATAATAATATGGAAAAAAATCCAAAGAAGTCAACTGCGAGATCGTAGTGATCCATTTGAAATGGATGCACAACAATTTATGAAAAGATACCGGCTTAGCAAAGATATTGTCCACAATCTTTGCGATGAACTTAATCCGCACATGTCGAGGCCTATAAAATATTCGTATATATATAAAACTATTCTTAAAATATTATTGGCATTGACATTGAATTCTTATTTTTAATTCGCTAGAGGGTACTTTCTTGTAAACATTGGCTCTGTGTAGTTTGAGTTCAATAAAAAAAACCGACCTCAAAAGCACGTGGAATTGCATGTATTTAACAAGTTTTATTGAAAGTGCGCAAACCCGGATTCATCCCCTAGTTCGCCACTATACGGGACTTGACACAGGAGATAATAAAAATGGGTTCTCACTACTCAAAGTATATTGAGAGAGAAAAACGCCTTGAATTAAAGAATAGCAAAATCTACCATTAAAATAACTACTCCTTATACTAAAATTTAGGCGCTATTTATAAAAATGAATGTTCAATGCGTGAACCCTTAGAGGTGGATGATTTTATTCAAAATTATATGGGACCACTATGGAGGTACGCTCTTTCCAACAAAAAAAGAATCATGAAAATCGGTTCACATATACCAGAGTTATCGCCTAATATACATACAAAAAAAACCATACAGTCGAAATGAGAACCTCCTCTTTTTTTAAAGTCGGTTAAAAATAGTGTAAAAAGCAATTTAAACATCAAAGTGCGAGGATTACAAATACAATGTAATAAATTTTCAGTGACATTGTTTGACAATTTCCAAATGGTTTTTAAAACAAATTTCACAATCTTCAAATAGTGGACCAAAATCTGGTGAACAATAACAATTTCA
>NW_020655294.1:67376-151622 GCF_003589595.1 Hyposmocoma kahamanoa
TCGGAATCTCGGGGACAGACTGCATTTCCACATAAACCAAAACTGTCAACTTTCAGGTCATATTTTTCTAATTCATTCTTTAAATTCTGAACAAACACTTCACGATGTCCGTAGGTGTTACAATGCGCCGCAAACCAAGCAGCAGCAATCCGTTTCTTCTGCAATTTACTTTTTATATGTTTACTCGTTGGTTTCATATCTCTTACGTTCATCCAATGCATATCCATTTTAGGTCCTATTATTTCACCTTTTTTGTTTCTGACTACCAAATATCTCCAAGTAGCGTCTGACTTCAATTTGTACGTCCAAGTCAAATTGAAAAACCCATCAAAATGTTTACGTATTGGATAATACGCTGGAGTTTCACCACTTACAAAAACGTATTTCTGTTTTTTGGATCGCTTGACAGGGACTGTAGAATTTTCTAGATTAATTGCATTGAACAACACGACGTCAAAATCTCTTACATCATTAAAATACAATTTATCATTTGTAAAGTAACAGTTCTGGAAATAACACTTTCTATTGATGAAATATTGTTGTCCCATTTCCATATAATTGAAAGGCAGAATGTCTGGAGTTGTCCACATAAGCATGTAAATCATCGAATTGTTCTTTTCAATTGCATAAATGGTAATAATAAAACAGAACGTCGTCAGTATTCTTTCTTTTATCATACTTTAGTTTTTACCGTTTGTATTCTGCAAGCTTGCGTCCAATTACTTCACAAATTAAACTGTAGACACTTGTTCATATAATAACATAAATTTTCAATATGAATGGATTATTATTTAAATTATTATCCAGACCACATACATTGCATTCCAATATCTCAATTGATAAATAGCTGAAGTTGTATTGTGCTAGCTGCGTGCTTAACAGAACGCGAAGTTTAAGATCATAGTGATGTGATATTTATTGTCATAAAGAATCAAACCTAACTAAAAGGTATTAAATATTTTTGAAACTATTTGCATAAATACACATTCAAATCAATTGATCTCGCAAATTTTGGAAAAAATGTGTCAAACAATTTTTAAAGTGCTCATCGTGCATTTTTCCATACTTAATGTAAAAGGAATTGTAAAGAATAACTCGTTGATATATATTCTCATATGGACAACGCCGCAGATTATTCCATTTTCTTTCCTAGAAATGGGGCAAAATTACTTCACCAACAAAAAATGTCAATTTCAAAACTGTTTTGTTACCGACAACAAATTATATTTCAATGATATTAGAGATTTCGACGTCATATTATTTAATGTTATGGATATAAAGGACAATCTATGGCCACTTAAAAGATCGGAAAAGCAAAAATATGTTTTTATGAGTACAGAATCTCCGGTATCCTTTCCAATTACAAAAATATACGACGACTTTTTTAATTTGACGTGGACATACAAATTGGATTCTGATGCTACCATCAGGTATTTAGTAGTAAGAAACAAAAGAGGTGAAATAATAGGACCCAAAATCAATATGAAATGGATAAGCATAAACAATATGAAACAAACAAGTAAATACATAAAAAGAAAACTGCAGAGTAAAAGCATTGCTGTAGCATGGTTTGTATCGCATTGCGAAACAAAGGGTCACCGTGAGGCATTATATTGGCAGCTAAACGACGAATTGGCTCTACGTAATCTAAAAGTCGATGTGTTCGGAGTGTGTGGACATAAAACTTGCCTTGTTAAAGATGAATGTGACGCTTTACTAGAATCAGACTACTATTTTTATTTGGCGTTTGAAAATTCCTTGAGCGAAGATTATGTCACTGAAAAATTATTGACAGCTTTACAAAACTTTGTTGTGCCGGTTGTTTATGGAGGTGCAAATTACACAAGGTCAATAAAACATAGTTCGTAAACGTTTCTATTATCACACCTTTTTTTGTTTCCTTCTTAATGATTAGAAGTAAAGGGGACGACTAAGTTGAGCACTTGGTTGTAAGTAACACTTAACCAGTCACGTGATTGTAATTTCACTTGAATCCTTATCCTTTAATACTGGAACGCAGTAATGCTAACATTACTTCCTGCTTGGCTGCAGATATAGGTACGATGGCAGTACCTCTTTGGCTAACTTTTTCTCAATTGACATTTAACATAACAGCCTTAAACAAGTACCTAGATACTTATCATGATAGCTAATATTTCATTTAGTTAAGAATAATATGAAAACGCATCCATCATCATACATCAAAAACACTTCGTGTAAGAAGGGCAAAGGGAATATTTGGAAAATGACAACTTTTCAGGAGTGTTTAAAGATTCAACGAACGAAATTAGTCTTTAATTTTTTTTGCTTAATTATAAAATTTTACATATATCCAGATTTGTTCCATGTATTCTGTATTAGTTTTATAACTTTCGTGTAATAAAAGCACTTCCAATATATGACACACGTGGCTTTGTTTTTTTATTTCCAGGGGCACGTATAGGTCACGTCTGTTTTCAAATGAAGTAGGCTGAGGTACCTAAGCAGGTATTGGTACTTTGTGTGATATTATACGAAGTTAAATTCACCTGAATGTAGGGATAATTCAGATTTCATATAACGTTAAATTGAAGTGTTCTGATTCTGTTATAAATTTCCAGATTCATGCCTGATGGAATATATTTGGACGCCAATGTTTTAGGACCCCAAAAACTTGCGAGAATAATTAACGACGCTGTGAGGAATATGGAAAAATACTATGAATTTTTTAAATGGCATAGACATTATAGTTTTCATAAGCCCAGCGACAATGCAGATTCCGATGAAATTTGTGCGTTTTGTGCTATTCTTAATGACAAAAATCGAACGGGTGTAACAAGTGTGTACACACATATTAACAGTTTTTGGCAGGTAGATAATGCCCTGAATAATTAACTTCTACGGATTATGACAGCATGATTATGCATACATTGACAATGTGGAGAGACTTGAACCAGTATCAGGATGATCAACTCATTATAGGGTCGGAGGAGATTTTTAATGCCCAGTGACGGGACGAACAAGTCGTACACATGGTGGCAAACGACATATTGCAGAGATTTGCCTGTTACCCTGAGACATAAGTCGATTAATCTCATGTACCTCCCATTTCAGCAGCACCCTTACCTTCAAAACCAGAAAGCAATAAAGCTCACATTACTGCATGGCGGCAGAAATAGATAATGTGGCAGTTCTTCCTTGGATGAACTCCTTCACAAGAAGCTCTACTAAAGATGTTCTTGGAGGAAGAAGGTTATACCATAGTAGGTCATACCATGGCCGTAGTCGACCATGCAAGTCCAATAGGCTTGTGAAGCTTTTTGATGTTTCATTACGATGTTTTCCTTCAATAGTATTAGAACATCTTTAGAGAATGCAAAAAACTCGTAACTAACTCTCAGTATCGATAAGACTGCCCTTATATTCCAGTGAGTTGGATAGAATACAGTAATTAAACATATTACGGTCGTAAGTAAAATGTGCCCTATAATGTATTCAACTGGAGTGGTGGTGAGCGGGGTACATTGCTCGCAGAACAGATAGCCGATGGGGTCAAAGAGTTCTCGAGTGGCAGTCGTGTACCGGAAGAGGCAGCCTGCGCAAGGTGGACCGATGAGCCGGTGAAGGTTGCAGGGAATTCACTGGATGCAAGCGGCTCAAAACCGGACGTTGTGTCGTTTTTTGGGGAAAGTATATGATCAGTAGTGGACGTCTTTCGGCTGAAATGATGATGATGGTGATAGAAGCAATGTTTGAAAAGCCATTTTATCAATTGTAATATTAAAGTATGTCCTTGTAACAATCTCATTTAATTTAGTTAATTTATTGAAAATAATTGAAGCGTTAGTAACATGTTGAAGTTACTTTATGGCAACGAGGTTGGTACAAAAGGTACATAGTTGGAGCTATAGTCTGCTTTTATATAACTTCACCTCATGTTTTGAAATATTGAAGATGAGTGTTCCCAAATACAAATGAATACAGGAGGCACAAAAGGTATAACTGGGTCTTAACAAGTAGAAATCTATAGTCTTATAGGTAGGTGTACGTAAATACTACAATATAAATATTTTGATCGAAAAATCATATTACAAAATTGAAGACTACGTGTTAGATAAAGATGTATGGAAAGACGACATGGCTCCAGAATCCACACAAATTTGATTCAAAATGTATTCCATAGCATTTAAGTTTATTTGAAAAGAGCAATCCCTAGAGTTTCTTGCTCGTTCTTCTCAGGGAGGTCAGCGTAGTGAACGAGCAGTACCTTAAATGTGACGTTTTCAAGTGTAAATTTATTTTACCTATGGAATAAATAATCTTTGACTTTGACTTTGACTTTGACTATAATAGTCTGTCTCTGGTCCCTTGACACAGAGATATAAATATAGCGGTACCAGTAGCGGCTGCATAGCCGTCATTACCGTAGTACATTGTGGAAAACCAATGTGGATTTATCAGCTAGCGTTTTATAGCGGTGTTCGAGATCTCAGGGTCTAAAAGGTACAAAACATAAAGATTGAACGACCCAAATTCTGGAATATCTACATAATAAAATAGATATAGGGTAAATAAAACGAAGGCATAAGCATGACAGCACGATAAAAAAATGGAATAAGGCGCTAGTTTTTACTTAAAACGAATCATCTAGTACTTAGGTGTTGAAGTACATAAACACTTGTAATAAACTATGTACGGATTTAATTTGTTTTTTTTTCAAATATACCAACTTTTCTGACCTTGTACGGGGCCCCAATTATGCATTTTTTTTAATCACTTTTATTGAGATTCCATTGGGACTCCACTGAGATTATATTGCAATTAAATATGATAATATTTGTTTTATTCTGCTATTGCAATGGCAATTGAGTCTGAATAGAATGTCAGTGGAATGGCAATGATGGCATCCCTTCGTCCCATCACTAACGATCGATGTTACCTTAGTAAAAGTACCATGGAAATGGCTGTACTAATCTAAATGAAAAATGACTCTACTAATTATGTCGAATAATTAGTAAACTACGTCATCGATATGCCATCGATGTGCCATTGAAGAACAAAATACCAAAACATTGCAATGGAACTTGAAAAGTTGATCGATGATCGATAGCCACTGATAAGCCGCTATTCTTAACTTTTACCAGAATGCCAAACACAAAACTCTGCCGTTAATACTCTATCGACACCCATTAGCGAATTAGTCGACATAGAACCTATTCGCAAAAAGTTTCCTGTTCGCCAAAAGACCTATTCTTAAAACGGCCTATTCGTAGAATAACCTATTCTTGCAGACTTGGAACCGGGTCCTATGGTCACGGTTGAACCAGTCAAGTGGAAAAACAAATATTAATTTAAATCCGATAATGTGATAGGAATTAGATTTAGAATCGCGTCGAAGGGGAAACATGCAATATCTGTATTATTAATACGTTTATTGATTAGTTTACTAATTTTAAAGATAAAAACAAATACTTTCCGTAGTGTGAACATCTGGTTTGGAATGTATGGAATTTATAAAATATTTTTAATCCCTTACTACAATATTTTTTTTTAAATATTTTATTTATTTTATTCATAATTATTCAGCCGTGGTTGCATAATTGTTTGACCTGCCGCCTCTCAAGCAGAGGCCGTGGATTCAAATCCATTTTTTGAATTTAGGAGCGTTTTTTTTAAAATTTACCATGAACTTGAAACTGCACTTTACAACTGCTCCCGTGGCCGAACGGTTACCATGGCGGACTGCCACGCAGAGGTCCCACGTTCGATTCCGGGGCCGGGAGAAATATTTGTATGGTCTACGTTTATTTCTCTCATGAGTTTGGATGTAATTTGTGGTTGCCTATTAGTCTGTCCATGGCACCCGCGACATAGGGTTTCCCTAGTGCGGGGCTATGTTGAGTGTGTGCGTTATTTATCGGTGAAGGTTTTCCATCGTGATGAAATCTGCAAGTCGAAGAAAGTTTACAACCCTCAGGAGATGTTGAAGTCCTCAACTCACATTGGGCCAGCATCGCGGCGGACTACGGCCAAAGCCTACTAATTGTCTTTATCTTTTGTTACCTAGCAATAAGGTTCCTTGTTATGCCCTGACTTTTATCATTTGCTCGACTTTATACTTTGTTCCAGTACACAAATTGTATTTTGAAATCTCTCTCAGTGTAAAGTAGTTATTACGCCAAATACAACAATAAAACTGGAGACCATTTTGAAAACAAGTAACAGTATATTAAAAATATAACCGAACAAAGTAGTAAAAAGTAAATTAAGAAAATGTAATAAACTATATCATGATCGTAACAATTGGTTGTGAAAACTTTGAGCAAAACTTTTCAGCGCGAGTTAAACATTTGTCTGAATTTTTTTGAATAAAGAGTGACTGTCAATAGTGTTTGCAATAGTCTTACTTGCATAGGACAAGATTTGTTTTGAGACGGGAAGGATCTGTGCTAGCTTGTTGTCGTATAGCAGGGAATAGCATACACCTGATCCCAAAATGGTGTCTCTGCGAGTTTGCGTTCCGAATCTGAGACTATATACATCTAGAAAACTCGGAATTACTTCGGATGTCGCTTATGCACTAAGTCCGACCCCAATCCGAGGAAATACGAATATCGCTTGTACTTCTAGAGATAAAATGACACTTCGGACACCTGTGATATTTCGGACCGTCATTTCTTGTATTCGGAACTGATACGAATCTAATGTAGTGTGCGCAAACGCCCTAAGGCTGCTGGGCCAGGATTCATTACCTGAACTCAAATAAGGATTTAAACTCAAGGAAACAAATTATTTTAAATGAGACCGTCGAGTTAACGACTTTGTGTGAAATTTAATAGTTAATAGTTTAACTGGTTTATTTATAATTATTGTATATAACAAAGAAAAACATATTACTGTTCTCACTTGTGTTGTATTATGAAAAAGAAAAAATTACAGTCAAGTAATAATGATAACAAATACAAAAACTTTAATGCGAACGTGTATTTTTGTAACAAGTACACCAAACAATGACGCTTTGACTATTGACATTTATTTGTAATCTTGTTGTTTTATTTTTTATAAATAGGAAGGGAGTTATGATTTCACTTTGTCATTGTGTGAGAGCGTTTCTTACCTTATGAAAGGTATTTGATGAGAAAGGAGGCATAACTCAAATCTTTATTTCATTCCTGTTGGTTGTTCGACTGTTATAAAATTCTTTTGACGCAACATAATATCATATTCACTATTTATAAATAGTTACGATTATGTTTTATACAGTTGAAGTACACATATGAGTAATAGATCTCATTCACATGCCAATTGAACTCACTGTTGGCATGGGAGACCAATACTCTCCCATCTTTTTATCCACCACGATCTTGCGCTAGGCTTATCCGTCTACGGTCCGTGATTTTAACAATGCTGTCTACCAACCACATTGCACAATATCCTAAGCTCCTGTAACCACTTGTTGGTAACCATTATTTAATGTTATTAAAAAAAAGAAGAATTTGCAATACACATTTGTAATGATTGTAAGCAACAATGAAGATAAAGCAAATCTGAAAAAAATTACATTAATTGTGACTTTCCTTCTTATTGTATACGTAAAGGGAAACGAAAAGAACCACTCGTTGATTTACATGCTTATGTGGACTACACCACAGATTTTACCGTTCCAACTCACAGACTTGGAGCAACGATATTTTACAAAAAGGAAGTGTCAGTTCCAAAATTGTTTCGTAACAAACAACAAATCTTATTTTAGTGATATAACAGATTATGACGTTTTACTGTTTAATGTGCTCAACATTGATATCAGTAAACCGCCGCCTGTGCGTTCCGAAGATCAAAAATATGTTTTTATGAGTGATGAACCTCCAGCATTCTATCCAATGCCTTTACATTATGATGGAGTTTTCAATTTGACTTGGACATACAGATTTGATTCAAACGCTACACTGAAATATTTTGTAGTAAGAAACAAAGGAGGTAATGTCATAGGACCTAAAAGAGATATGCACTGGATGGATGTCAAAGATATGAAACCAACAAGTAAGGCTATAAGAAATAAATTGCAGAGTAAGAAAACAGCTGCAGTATGGTTCGTGTCACACTGTGACACACCGATCCAACGTGAACAATTTGTACAAAAGTTAAAGGAAGAGCTGGATAAATATAAATTGAAGATAGATGTGTTTGGGAGATGTGGAAATCTCAAATGTCCCAAAGCTACTAAGGAAGAATGTCATGCATTAGTAGAATCAGATTATTATTTTTATTTGGCTTTTGAAAATTCAATGTGTGAAGATTATGTTACTGAGAAATTATTGACAGCTTTAGAACACTACGCTGTGCCGATAGTTTATGGGGGTGCAAATTATACTAGGTTTGTGTGTTGATTTATTAGTAGAACCATTGACTTACAAATAAATGGACGACGGGTCTAATACAAAAACCACGAAAAAAATATTCCAAGTCAACCTATTTAAACGTAATGACATGTAAAGGAATATGAAAAAGCTAAAACGTTGAATTTAAATTGTAATATTGTCATCGCAGTACTTTCTAATTTTGCTTGCTTCGCTGTCAGTCGAACAAACGAAGACTAAAGCGTGAATGACGCTCTGTATACGATTTTAACGCCCTATAAGTTCGCTACACTACACTTTTACACTTGTACACTTTTTAGCGCACACACGCGTTACACACGTTACACTTGTACGTTTTTTTGCATTAGACAGTTAATTTCAGTTCACAATCATTTGAACATTTTTAGAGTTGTCTTCGATCGATGTGAATTTTGTGTAGAAGCTTTTGTGCTCATATTGTTTTTCAGATTCGTACCTGAAGGAATATACTTAGATGCATCAGTTTTGGAACCCATCAAACTAGCAAAAGAGATGAATGATATTATTCAGGACAAAAACAAGTATTATAACTACTTCAAGTGGCATAGATATTATAGTTTTCACGCCGCTAATGAAACAGCAGAGACTGATGAGATTTGCGCATTTTGTGCTTACCTCAATAATAAAAGAAATGACCCCACAAGAAGTTCCTATAGATATATTAGTAGGTATTGGGTATATTAATCAATGTTGGGTAGAGACGGTTTGGTGGCCACCGACAAGATCCTATAAGATGAAGAAGCCCATAGAGTCAGAGATCAAATAACTAAACACCACCGTCGAAATAGTTACTAAAATGGCCTACGACGTACACTTCAAAGAATTCAGCAATCAGATAGAATACACGCGTTTATGTTCAGCGTTATTTGTAGTTTACTTCTTCGGTCAATGTGTGGGATTTGGTGAGTAAACGCTGAATGCCTGAACCCCGAACCGTTTTGTTTGCAGAATTCCTTAACTTAAAGAATCACCTATCTTCAAATAGTATTGGGTAGGTTGGAATATGGCGTAGCAGAATCAATCCTGCTATATCAAGCAATGGAGAATAAAGGTTTTTGGCAAACACAACCCTTAATTGAGGCTATCAGCGCAAGAAAGGTGTAAAAGAAATACATTATAAAAGATAATGAGGGATTAAAAAATAGCAAATTTTATTTTGTATTTAGTAATTATATAAATATTACCAATATATATACATATATTTATATTTATATATATATTTATACACGAAAATAGCATTCAAATGTATAATAATCATGTACTTTAATATCATTTAATGTTGTGAAACATAAAGTAACCGCTCACGCGATACATGCAGTCGTGGACGCATGCCGCCACAGAGCGTTGCGCGATTCATGCGTCTCTGGAAGCATTTTGCGGTAGGTTTATCCTATCCTTGAAGGGCCGTGCAGGTGGGGGTAGCGCATCGCGTGAGCGGTTAAATGGCGGTTAAGCCATTTTTGCGCTGATAGCTTCAATTCTATTGGAGAGACTGAAGTTTACAAACCAGATGAGAAGAGTTAGCACTGGTAAAAAATAGAGTTTAAAACTGAAAAGAGTGCTAAATAAGAACTTTTTTTAAATCTTTATTAATTTAAGAACTTTTGTACCATGTATATGCCAGTTCCATCATATCCTCGACTATAACTTACATTTTTAGGCGGTGCTGCTGGAGAGCTGATTCCACAAACAGTAACAGTCTTTGCCTGTTTCGTGTGGGGATTGCTTAGTATACAACTTAGAGCACCTCCGGATGTTCGGTTGATCCGCAGGTCTCTCATCAACGCCGCCCTCTGTTGCTCGTACCGGACACATTCCAGTAACAAATGTAATGTATCTTCCACTACTTCACATAACTGCAGAGCAGCTGAATAAGTGGGACATGCATATTTCAAAATTTGGCTCATGCGTGTAACCAAGATAGTTGATAAAAGAGAGTAGCTGGTTTCCATGCCTGTGATAATAACTGATGTTCCAGATTATGATCTGGAACATCAGTCATTAACAAGGTATGTATCATTATAATACTTACCTTGCATTTTGTTGTTGTTGATATTCTTGAAACATTGCAAAATAAATTAATTCTATGTAGGTACTATACGCAATTATACTTCGCTCTTGAGTAATGGTTGATTCATAATTACGAATATTTTTTTCTTGTTATATATTTCTTTATCCTCGTTGTTTTATTACGAATATAAGACTATACAATAAAGGCTACAAGCATTATTTTGCCTCTATCCTTTTTTATTGGTGATGAATTTACTAGGCAAGAATATTTAAGAAACTCTTCATCGATGTAATATCATTTACGTCGATGATGAGTTTCTCAGTTTCTTGGGATTTATTTATAAACGACATCAAAAAAGTCATAAACCTTTATTAAATAATCTCAGTACAGAGTACTAAAAAAAACAACCTCAAAAGTACGTGGAATTACGTCTATTTGCCAAGTTTTATTGAAATATCCCCTAGTTCGCCACTATACAGGACTTGACACTGGAGATAATAAAAATCGGTTCTCACTACTCAAAGTATAGCGAGAGAGAAAAACGCTTTGAATTGGAGAATAGCAAAATCAACCATTAAAGTAATTGTTCCTTATAATAAAATTTAGGCGCTATTTATAAAGCGCTAGTAAAACTATTAAGTATTTGTGAGGAGTATGCGATGACTCACGGTCTAACATATAACACAAATAAAAGCGAGCTTTTAGTGTTTAAAGCCGGTAACAAAGCCCTTGCTTCAATCCCTCCTATTTATTTGTGTGGTGCGCCTCTCAAGAGAGTAGCAAGGTTTAAATACCTAGGGCACTGGGTCACAGAAAATCTGCAGGATGATGTAGATATGGAGAGGGAGCGCAGAGCGTTGGCCGTACGTTGTAATATGTTGTCACGCAGGTTTGCGCGTTGTGAGGTTAATGTCAAAGCCACCCTTTTCAGGGCTTTTTGTCAGACCTTCTATACGTGCAGCCTGTGGACAAATTACACTAAAGCGACGGTCAATGCCCTGCGTGTCCAATACAATAATGGTCTTAGGATGCTATTGGGGCTGCCACGATTTTGCAGCGCATCAGGTATGTTCGCGGACGCACGAATTGATAGCTTCAGCGCGATTATTCGGAAAAGAACCGCCTCCCTGATGCGTCGCGTGCGTGGCAGTTCCAATAGCCTAGTTCGTTTGATCTGGGAGAACCCTGTTAGTGAATTGTGGAAGCACTGGAACTCAGTCCACATGGGTTCCAGGGGTTTAATTTATAAGTTATTGTAATATTTCGCAAATTTAGTACTAACATAGGTTGTAAGAATTTTTTTTGTAACTAACACTAATATGGACTATGTCTGAAATAAACTTTTTTTTTTTTTTTTAATAAAAATGAATCTTTATGCGTGAACAGTCACCCTTAGAGGTGGATTATTTTCTTCAAAATGAAATGGGACCCCTATGGAGGTACCCTCTTTTCCAACAAAAAAGAATCATGAAAATCGGTTCACAAATACGGAGTTATCATACACATACAGTCGAATTGAGAACCTCCTCCTTTTTTGAAAACATTGTAAAATAAGCATGCATTGATTGACATTATGTCTAGTGTATATTAGCTTTCTGACTCTAATCATTTCTCTATATTTTTGAAATTGTAATCAAATTGTTAATTCGACATCTTACTGTCTCAAAGTCGTATGTTAAAACACAAAGTTATTGACATGGAACAAATAGATTGTATACACAAATTTCACATCACATTTCCTTCATATTTACATTCTTTTACCTATTCTTAAAGTAATGTATCCAAAATAACACCCTTGATAAGAAATTTAAAATAAATAAGATTTTTGCCATCTCCTGAACAATCACTCTTTATAAGATACGAGTTCGAGAAAGTAAGTCTACGATATGCTGTTCTTTTTGACAGGAAACTTTTGTACAAGCTGTGTTTTCACAATATAAAACATTTACTTATAAAGTGCTATACATTTACAAACAACACATATTATAAAGACCATTTTTAAGAATTTTAGGTCTAGGTCTAGGCCTTTTAGTAGTTAATCATTGTTTCTATGTTACTTGTTTGTTAAGTCCTCTAATTGGCCTAAACCCTCTCCTTAAAGAGACCCACTACTTAGACTCTTATCCCGCACTGGAATGTATATTAGTTTGGCCATGAATTATTAGAATCACTATGTTGCGTTTGACAATTTATTCAACGTAGTCATCAAACGGGCCAAATTAAAATTGTATCAATAATCAACAGACGTATATGATAATATTGAATGGAATGGAGGGAGCGAAAGGTATACCGTATGGTGCAGGCGTGTTGATATTCTAGGAATACCATTAATATTATAACACCAATAACCATCTCTTATTACGACTAAGATTATCAAACATGTGTAATTAAGAAAGTATTTCCTACGATACCCAAAACAAAGAAATACTCTTATAAACACTTCTCGTATACTTGAGTTTCTTTTCATTAAGGAAAGCACAAAAGGCGCAGATTTCATCAGTGTTCGCGCTGGCATTAGAGGCATGAAAACTGTAATGATTGTGCCATTTGAAAAAGTCGTAATATTTTTTCTTGTTGCACATAGTATCGTTCATTACCCTCGCCAGTTCACCAGGTCCTAAGCTTTCAGCATCTAAATATATTCCTTTAGGAATAAATCTGAAAAATATAAAATAAAATCAGTCCCATTTTTTAACTAAAATCTTACTATTACACATCTCAGGCGTAAAAGATCAGAAACGTAGTTTGATAATGATAAATATTTGAACCCAGTTACTTTTAACAAAAAAAGAAATAAGCATCACACAACTGTACCTGCAGCATCTCTTGGCGGATCAGTCAAATATAACTCATAATGATTCTGATCAATTCAATAACTATTATTGAAAATGGTTTAGCTATTTCTCTAACATACGAGATCAATTTATACATCATAGAATATTATAATGCAATTTCCAAGGATGGTGGTAACAAATTAAAGTATCGGTCAGAGCTATCATGTTGGTCAAGTAATCAATGAGGTTGTTTGTATGAGGCACGATGGAACAATGATTAATCACAGATCGACAAGTTAACTGTAACTACTACGTTTAGACATATCAAACAAGATCAAAATCTCAAAATAGACATGTGGTTTAGATCATTACATATGGAACAATCAATCTGCTTTAGACATAAGTTTATACTAAAGCATATTGATTGCAAATGCCCCAGAAAACTATATCCTGGTTCAGTAGTACAAGAGTTCTTTGTGAATAGTTCGTCCAGGGTAGTACTGCCACCTTACCTATTTCTGCCGCCAAACAGTAATATCAGCATTACTGTGGTCCGGTTTTGAAGAGTTAAGGGTGCAGGTGAAATTATAGGCTCATGGAACTTGTCAACGTATGTCTAAGGGTGACGGACGCTGTGGCAGTGCCACTTAGATCTTTGCGTTTTAAGACTTTGAGTGGCACTGCAACTGTTATAGACAGCCGTGTCGCTGACCACCAAGCCCACGAGTTGTTCGATCCGTCACTTTTTCTGATCATAAAAACATCGGCAGCTCGGATATGAGAATCAACATTGTGATTACTTTTATAATTTACATGCAAGAAAAGAAGAAACCTGGTATAATTTGCTCCTCCGTAAACTATAGGCACCGTATAGTGTTCCAAAGCTGTCAAAACCTTTTCAGTGACGTAGTCTTCCGACATTGAATTCTCAAACGCCAAATAAAAATAATAATCTTTCTCTACAAAGGCATGACATTCTTCCATTTTATATTTGGGACAGTGAAACTCGCCACAGCGTCCAAATGTATCAATGCTTAGGTTATAATGCTGCAATTCGTCTTGTAAGCTGTTTACAAACTTTTCACGTTCACTCGGTGTTGGGCAGTCTGTTGCAAACCACGCAGCTGCTTTTTTTTTACTCTGCAACTTCTTTTCAATGTGCTTACTAGTTGGTGTCATGTCATTGATATCCATCCAATTCATATCTTTCTTAGGTCCTATGACTTTACCTACTTTGTTCCTTATTATAAAATATTTCATCGTAACATCAGAATCCAATTTATAAGTCCAAGTATAGTTAAAAAAATTATTGTAGTGTCTATGTATTGCGTAGAGTGCAGGAGGTTCGTCACTTACGAAAAAGTAATTTTGATCTTCCGATCGATTACGTGGTTTATTCTCTTCAATTAATTTAACAGGATCTAAGGGATAGGTATATCGGTCGAGTGGAAACGTCATTTTGGCCAGAGTTACTACATTAAACAATATTACGTCAAATTCTCTTACATCTGTGAATAAGTTTCTGTTGCTGGTTATAAAGCAGTTTTGGAAGCGACAGGACATGTTTTTAAAGTATTCTTGCCCTGTTCCCATGTACATGAATGGAGAAATCGTTGGGTCTGTCCAAATCAGTATATAAATCAGATTATTTGCATTTTCTTTTGTTTTATTTTCCACTAATACAGGCATCAAATAGAAGAATAAGACAATTTTAAATTTTTTTTCACTTTTAACTTTTTGTTTAATCATTTTTATAGGTACGGTTTTGTGTTTCTCACTTTGACTTTCTTTCTTTTGAACCGTTTCACATCTTTCTGTGTAAATATTATGACAAAATCTATTTTAGTATTCTTTTCTAAATTGAACTAGGTATGTAAGGAATGTTATTGTCATTGTAAAGTAATTACCAAGTTTTCGTTTCATAGCTAAAAATATTAATTTTGCTTTTGTACTACGTTAAATACAATGTAATACTGTCTTTGAAACAATATACCAATACATCTATTCTGTTTCTAGAATTGGACTATAGTTTAGTATTTTGAATTAAAAGACGACAAATTGAATGACAATGTCATTTGACTGGTACTAACGTGTAATGCACGTAAAGAAAAGGACTACATCATAGTATTTTTTATTATTGAACTTAGAACAAAACAGTTTGGTTACTTATTTAATTTGGGAACTCTGAAACAGTAATAATAATAATGTGAAAGAAAACCACATCTATTACCTGGTCTCAAACTAGGGAATTCCCTGTATTATGAGTACCACAGCAACGGAATTCACCTTGGGACACTCCCCAGAACAACCAGACTAGAACTTAGAAAAGTTTATTTCCCAAATTGGTTATACCGATTAAATTGAACCCGGGTTCTCTTCATCCAGGACCCATAGTGCAAAAAAAGGTTGCGTCGTCGGTGTGTACGAAACGTTTGGTCTTATAATCACAATCATCAACACACTTATACAACCTACGACTAGGCATGAATCTTCTCTTAGACAAGGGTTTAGGCCATAGCCCGCCACGGTGGCCAAATGCGAGTTGGGGACTTCCACGGAAGAAAAAAAAACAATAGAAATGCCTTATACTTCGGTTACTATCAGCTGTCACCATAACGCACACAAACACATTTGTTTATCATTATAAACTCTATGAAATCTTGATAATGATTGGTCGTAGTTTCTAATTTAAAAAGATGTAACAAATTCTGGATTGTTAATATAATTTAAACTTTACCCAGTCGTCATATCGTTGAAAGTTTTGTACCTTTACTAACGTGCTTGTTAATCGTATGGCCAGTAGCTGAATTACTAACATCTGAAGAAATAGAAAGTAGTAATATCTTCTCGACAACAGATGTCATATTTAACGTACACGTTGCGTAATGAACATTATTTCAATCAATTAAGTTTAAATCTAACAAAACACTCATGACGCATTTTTTCGCTACTAACGTGGAAAATTTACCTTGTTCTCCAAAAGGTAAACCATATTGCATTGGATTAATGTTTAATTTCGTTTGCTATAGTACAAAAAATCAATTCGATGAACAGAAAATGGTCAAATTTGTTCAAATGAGATTTACCGATGATATGAAATACAACCACGGGTAATGTTTTTGGTGCGCTCCAAAACAGCACAATAAGGCATTAGACAATTTGCATGACAGAATGACACAATCACACCGTGCAACGCGAAAATGGCAGACTGAGCTCAAGTATGGACAACTGTCCATACTGTGGTCCCGCGTTCGATGCTAACATGATGCTAACTAACCACTTCTACTAATATTTGTTGTACTGTGGAGACTTCACACGGTTTTCGAGTGTCCAAGACGTCCAAGTTTCATCCCGATGTTTTCCTCTAACGAAATGTTCATAGTTTTCAAATTAAAGTTAGCACATAAATTCCGAAAACTCGGAACTGCAAGCGAGCCCGCATTCGGATCCGCGGTATCTGCTTGAGAGGCGGTACGTCAAACCATCGGTCTACAATTCAATAATACGATTGAAGAGATTGAACCAAAACAGTGTCAATTTGATAGCATCTAATATGTTTATTACTGTTCCTTGTTTAATTTTCTTGGCGTATAGTATGTAACTTTTATTCGCAAGAGAACATTTTTTTTTAATTTTAAACATAGAAAGCAACTCAAGCTTACACACTTGACCTTTTTTTATCACAAACTGTAGAGTTAAATATAAACGTAAGCTCGAGAGACGTTATACGAGCTCTAGGACATCTTCGTCTGATTTACACTACATTACAAGGTTTAGTTAATTAACTAAATGCAAACAAACCTCAATGAGATATTTCATAGATATCACCTGGTTACTTATTGTAAAATTATAATGAACGTTTGAAAATGGTACTTAATATTATAGGTAGCATAATATTTTCGTTTAATAGACAACATTTCGAACTACTTGTTCAAAATACTACTAAATACTTAAATTTAAACGACATTGATTAAATATTTAAATAGCGATATTTCCTACGATAAACAACTTAAAATTCAGCCCATAGAAAGATTGATAGCTAATAACCTGCGACCAAATTAAAGAGTACGGCAATAATACGGTGTATGGAACTCCGTACTAAAAATTATATTTGACTAGTTAACCCGACGCCATTGTAAATGCGTATGCTTTACTTGCAAGTGACAGTTGAAGTTTGTTTACTTTGAGTCATATACCTAAATCTTTGTACCATTGGTGGTTATTTACTTAAAATTTTTGGTTATTATTTTAATTCCATTGTACGGTGCAATACCGTACATTGTGTTTATGCAGCATTTTGCATATTCATGCGACATTTAGTTATAATTTATTTTTAGTTTACAATCAGCTATCTCTTTTATAATCAGATATATATAGTGTACTTTTTACGCATCTATTATTATAGTATATTATTATTGATTAAAAATCAAAACTAATGAGCATTCCTTAAAGTTTTTATACTATCATTTGTTCGTGAATGGAGCACCGTACATCTTTATGGTCCTTCGAGCCGGATTTACCGGTGGAACACGTATAAAAGTATTTGAAATTAATATTTTTTGTGAAATTACTCCACTAGTTTGTTATAATTATTAATACAAAGATTGAACACTCAGAAAAAAATCCCGGCCGGATTCGAACCGACGTCTTTTAGCTTACCGTGCCAGACGCTATACCAACTAAGCCACGGAACGAACCAGCGGACCTCACGAATTTTTCTATATGCTTGCGTCGTGTCTTTGTGTTTGGTTTTTTCAACGACTTTTTTTGTCGTAACGCCACCTATGAGAAATTTATGAAAGATTTATCACCCAGTTAGTACCTTTACAGTTACCAGTCCTGGCGAGAGATGTCGCTATTCGCTGTATTTAAAATTTTTATTGAATTGATATTCAATTATTAAGATCGAAGAATATTTTTCTAAGTGTTCGATCTTTGTATTAATAATTATAACGTATAAAAGTAATTGTTATTTTGATAGAAAATGTTAATATTCGGGTTATCTATTATTAAATTATCGAAATTACTTTAAAAATATTAGTAATGGCATATACAGTCGGTTTTTGTCGACGTTTGCAGAAACACTGCATTGTTGCAACAGTGGTGCGGCAGCCGCGCTTCAGTAAGTTTTAGTTCACTAATTGTGACTGCAAGACAGTCACGAATTGATGCCCACTTTAGAAGCAAAAAAGACGAGACAGGCCATCAAAAGCGAAACGAGTACTTACTAGCGAGCTGTAACCGTAACATTTATGATACCAAAAATCATAATGTGTAGGTTCACGAGCTTGCAGCGAGCTGAACACTTGCGGTTCTCAGAGAGCTGACGCTAACCAAGTACTTTTTCCGGCGAGTGAAGTCTGTTTCACGAGTACACACTAGTACCTCGTGACTGTAATAAGTAACAGCTCAAAGGTAGAGCGATGATAATGCAGAAATGGCAGGAACGCCATGGCCAAGACTTGGAAGAAGTTGGAGGAGGTTTTCACCACTAAAGGCGACCCTAACACATTACTAACTATAAATTAAGACAATACTAACCATACCAACAAACAATAAGCTATAAGTAAATAAGTAAAATAATAAACTGTAAGTATTGCATTTATATTGTAAGGGATGAATGTAGCCGCTTCAACTAGCCGACCCTTCACTTCGAAACTCGAGCGGCGGCAATCTGCTAAGGGAAAAAGCAATCCCCATGTGCATGTCTATGAAGTTGTAAAACCGCAGAGGTAGACGAACCGGTACCACGAGCACGGCTTCTCAAAGATGAAGAAGAGGAAGAGGAAGCCTACCAGCCGTAACCACGTTGGCACTGCACCGACAGGACCGAACTTTCTCCATCGTCTAGCCATACCAACGACGCTGCTGCACATGTCGCGACTGCATTTCTCGACGAAGTCTGTGGAGGTAGTGGAGTATATCACAACATGAATTTTAATTCGTTTTTGGTGAGAGTGCACACCGACCATCTGTCGATCTTCATGAAGGAGGACTTTTGGCAGATGGGAGATATATCGGCGATTCCGCTGCCGGTTACTTGACACCATATTGCGCCAATTTGTATAGATTTGTTATTTAGTAAAAATCGTTTTTATTACTATTGTATTTACGTTAGACTTTATTATATAAGTCATGTGGAATGAATTAAATAAATAAATAAAATAAAATAAATAAATATTGGAAATGAATTGTGATTAGCACAGGTGTTGGGTTGTTATATTTATGTAAGTGCATGTTGTTAAGAAATACGTTTATTGTTTGTTTGTTTAATACTCGTGTATGATTTGTCGAAAGCTGTAGGTGGAAACCTGTAATTGGCTTTATGTTTATGTTCCTGTTTTTATTAAATGTAAGAAGCTGTTGGTTTTTCATGAATGAATGAATAAACAAACAAACAAACCAACGTTTTGGGCCCTTTATTGGTTCTATAGTCACGGTTGACCTAAGAACTCGATGAATAAATTTATTTAAAAAAATCTGACTGCAACAGTGACGCGCGTGTCGTTACAGTGGTGCTGCAACTGCACTTCTAAATATTGTACAAAAAATAGTAGTAGTGGCATGGCTGCAACGCTACGGTAGCGATAATGTAGCACTTCTATAAGCGTCTAATTTGAAAGTACCCTCACAACAAACATAAGGATAAAAAATTATAAACGTGTATTTTTATCTGAAAAACTTTAATTCAATTCTTGTTTAAAGCACGAATAGTTTCGCATCG
The DNA here is from genome assembly GCF_003589595.1 of Hyposmocoma kahamanoa. NCBI lineage: Eukaryota > Metazoa > Arthropoda > Insecta > Lepidoptera > Cosmopterigidae > Hyposmocoma > Hyposmocoma kahamanoa. The sequence goes on from NW_020655294.1 coordinate 87,261, forward strand.
TTCTATTTACGACCAAAACTTATCAATGTATGTGTAAACAGTTGTTTTATAAAAATGCTTATGATCATTGAGAAAAGCACAAAATTCACATACTTCATCTGTTTCAGCACTCTCATTGGTGAAATGGTAACTGTAAACATCGTGCCACTTAAAAAAATCATAGTACTTGTCCTTATTCATTATATAATCGTACATCGTTTTCGCCATTTCTTTCGGTTTTATGGTACTAGCATCTAAGTATATTCCCTTAGGCATGAATCTGTAAAATGTGTAAAAAAATCTTTTTATAATATCACGACGAGACAAACAAGTCGAACTTACCTCGCGGTAAGCGACACGCCTAAACATAGCAGTGGTAAAAAATGCTACTCACGTACATACTACACACTCACAAAGATCAGGGGGTATACTCTCGATCTCCGTCTGAATCAATTACTGTCAAATAAGTAATATTCGACAAAATTAAAAGACAAGTATCAAGTATGAAGCTTCATTCGCATCACGCGTCTTTTCATTTGGTCAAGTATTGCTTATTTGGCAGCAATTGTTTCGGACGGATGTCGGACGAACATCGAGAGTAAACCCCCTGAGAATCACTGTCTCCACATCTGTCATCCTGTTTCACCAGCGCCCTGAGTGCGCATTCGCATTATATCGTAACGTGTTACTTATCATTGTCGTGAATGTTTATTTTATCGTAGAACGACTTTCGTGTCTAGCTGTTTCCTCTAGATCGTGACGACAATTTATCGGTTCACGACAGCCGCTTTGTCGTTTGTACTATAAAATCGTTTGAAGCTGCGATTGTCTGTCATCATATCTTTATCGTCTGACTGTCTTTCTTGCTACCCATTGCCACGACAGTCTGCAGTCGTAATGTCAAAAAAGTAATGTCGTAAACGATAGGTAATCGTGTTGTACTTACTATATATGAACAACTTCATTTAACTATCTGTTATCACGACATAATGGAACGCGCCCTTACCCTTCAAAGCCGGAACGCAGTTATGTTCAAATTACTGCTTGGCGGCAGAAATAAGTGAGTTGCATTTTATAAAAACCAGTTTTTAAATACAAATACTGAAAGTCGACCAGTCACTAGGGAGATATGATGTTGTAAAAAGGCGGTCAGATACTCCCTTTTACAGAATATGACGTCAACCTTAAAAGATCTGATCAAACCAATGAATCCAGATCATACATTTGTATGAGTGACGCGTTGGTTTTACAGGCATTTTAACAGCTTTACTTTAGTGTCAAGGATTTACAAAAGTAACCTACCTATCGTAATTTGCACCTCCATAAACCACTGGTACTGCAAAATTCTTTAATGGGATTAACAACTCTTCAGTGACATAGTCTTCGCTCATGATACTCTCAAAAGCCAAATAAAAATAATAATTTGATTGTAACAAAACGAGACATTCTTTGAAGCTGTTATTGGGGCATGTTAAATTTCCACATTTTCCATAGATGTCGACGTTTTGATTATAATCCTTTAATGCGTCGTTTAATTTTTTTACGTATTCCTCGCGTTTACTTGAAGTGTTACAGTCTGAAGCAAACCACGCCGCAGCTTTTGTTTTGTTCCCTAATTTTATTTTGATATCGTCATTTATGGGTTTCGAGTAACCAACGACATCAATCCAACGTACAGGTCCATCTGTTCCTTCTAGGTCTTTTGCAGGTCCTATAACTTCATTATCTTTTTTGGTTTTTACTATTAAATTTCTCAAAATGACATCTGAGTTCAATTTGTACGTCCAGGTGAAATTGAAAACATCATCATAGTTTGAACTTACCCCATAGACTGAAGGTGGTTCATCGCTCACAAATACATACTTTTGTTGATCTGACCTTTCCACTGGTAGTGTAACACCTGGAAGATCAGCTACATGGAATAAAATGGCGTCATATAATTTAATGTCTTCGACATAAGTAAGGTTTTTGATAAAATGACAGTTTTGGTATTGGCAATTCTTTGTCTTAGCTAATACCTCTTCCGTTGTTAGGTACGCAAAAGGTCTTCTGTCTGGATTTGTATATACTAGTACATAAAATTGTTTATTGTACGGCCAAAAGTCGTTGCTTTCGACCGCCATGATTTCAGAAATGAACAGTAATTTTATTAACAAAAAAAATATTTTCATGACGTCAATATTCATTTTCGAATTCCAAATAATTTTGCTTTGGCTTTAATGCTTTTAATTAGTTTATTCCTGGTCTTTTGTGCGTATTGTCTGAACTAATACGTTATAAAAACTGTTTTGTAACCTAGATCTACTTACATTAAGAGAGGAATGCTGTCCATTGTAAGTTTTTAGTTGATTGATAAATTCCTTTTGAAACAACTTACAATAGAACAACTAAAACAAATTAATCTATTGTTCTTAAACTGTTGTGCAAAATGTTTAGTGACACGTTTTCACAGGTTTAACAAGATTTCATTAGTTTAATACCTGAGTCGAGAAGGGTGACGCCTTTCTATGATTGTCGTTTTTTTCTCATGCGTGTATGTGAACTTCATAATTTTTCATTTCAATTCTAATCCTTGTACTCGGGCTTCAATTATTCATTTTTTGTGTGTTTTTAGCTATGACTGAATATCAGCGAGGGCAACATGCTTTATAGTGATTAAATCTTGTATTTTAGTCAGAGACCTATTTGATATGTTTGTCCTTTATTATTTCTTCATATATTATATTTTATATCAAATAAACTATTTCTAACTCCCGACGCAAGGACAGGGGGATTAAAAGTTTGAAACCTTAGTCTGAGTATCTGTGTGTCTGTCTATAGCATCGCATCTCCCAAACGGCTTTTTATTATATGAATGCTAATTTAATCGGGGTGGTTCTTATATGTGTCTGGTGCCATTCGTTCAAAGTTCAAAGTTCGCTTAAAGTTCATCGGCTCTTTTCCCAGTTAGTATAGGGATATCAGACCTAAGATCAATATTTATTTTACTTCCTTCTGATCTTCCGTTTGACAGACTTGATATTTGGTATACTATGGAAATCCAATCACATTACAATAATAATATTAACTTTTAACCGATACTGCAACCAACAATCTGCCGACCACCCAACTCCTCAGCTACTTTATACCGTAACTCTGCTTATTAAATTGGTCTGAACGAGTAATTACTTTACAGATAGTGATTTTATTGACGTTTGCAGTACACAATTTTGTGTCGAGGTTTTAAATAGGTTAAGAAATGTAACCTTAATTTCTAGACAACAAAGTTTTTCTTTTGAGCTTAAAGTTAAATTTATCCTTTATCCGCAATATTTATTAAACTAGGGATTAGAATACGAAATAAGTAATAAAAAATAAAATGTCTCTTTTATTTTTTTATTTAATAGTAAAGGAAGATACAAACAAGTAGTACTCCTGGTGGTCAGATATACTCATGACAATGCTGTAACAGACAAATATTTCAATTGCAGAGATCGATAGATAGGACATAAAGGTGTCCCTTGTCAAATTTGAGCCTGTGATACCTGCATTATTACCCTTCAAAACAGGAATGCAGTAATCACATTACAATTTGGCGGTAGAAGTAGGAAACTCTTTCACAAGAAGTTCTACTACTACTATAGAATGATTGAATGGATTGAATAGGAGACAAATTCTTTCAATAAATGATAAATGATTTAGCGTTGATACGGTCGAGTTGCCGATGGATCCGATAGGTACTAATACCGATGACTGCACGTACCAAGGTGTCAAACTCTAGTAATATGACAACACAATAATAGTATTAGTTTTTATAACTTTTACATTTTTGATTTATTATTCAATGTTTTTGCTACTATATTTGTCAAACAGCCGCAGCAGAGATCCTTGTGGAAGAGTTCGTCCAGGGAAGTACTGCCACCTTAACCATTTCTGCCGCCAAGCAGTAATGTTATGCGTTCCGGTTTAGGAGGGTGAGGGTACTGGTGACATTATAGGCACATGGGACTTGTCAATTTATGTCTCAGGGTGACGGACGCACAGACTTTTGCGATTTAAAGCTCTGGGTGGCATTGCAACTGTTATGGATAGGCGTTAGTTTACCATCAGGCCAACTACTTGTTCGTTCGATCACTTCATATTACAATAAAAAAAAACAAAGAGAACAAGTCAATATGACATTGAAAGAAATATTTTTATAAATTCTTTATTTATTTTATTTTTCGAAGCAAACAAAAGAATCTGTTATTGTTTAGTACTTGAAAGCTGGGACTGCGTCTATATTAATTAGATTAAATCGGAGTCCCTCGGCAGGTGCCTAAACTGTTGACAGCAATTCCTTTATATGATCCCTTTTGTATGATAATGTCAATGCGTTGGACAAAATACTCTCGTCCGCTACGTACGTGTCGTCGTGACAAATTTTTTTTGAGATATCATAAAAAAGCCATAACCCAGTTTTAAGATATTAAAATTGTTCAATAATATTTCAGCAATGTATCGTTAGGGTAAGTTTCGATAAGTCGAACGCGTTAACTAATTCTATTTTAAAAAGAAAATTTATTAGTTCTATTTATTGCTATTCAAAACAGATACTTGACCATTTGTAACTTAGCTGCGTTTAGTTAGTGAACGGCAGAATAGCTTTCAGGTCTAGAATTTATCATTTATTATAACACAATTTATTAAAAACCTAACCTTGTGATAGAAACCTTTTCTAAACTTTTTTGTTTATGTATTCAGTCCAGAACATACTTATGTTTTCATATACATTTGATGTATATGCATATTTTGGGTCGTTGAGAAAAGCACAAAATTCACACATTTCATCAGTATCAGGACTCTCATTTGGCTCGTGGAACTCGTAATATCTGTGCCATCTAAAAAAGTCGTAGTATTTCTGCTTCTCATAAATAGTCTCGTTTATTACATATGCTAGATAATTTGGTCCCAGGGCTAAAGCATCTAAATAAGATCCATTGGGCAAAAATCTGCAAGAAAATTGAAGATAAAATCAATTAGATCCGATAAATGACCAAAAATAATTAAAATAACATATAATTGTGCTGATGTAATCGACAGCGCACCTTGTATAATTTGCACCTCCATATACTATCGGTACTGCGAAGTGTTTTGTAGCTGTCAATACCTTTTCAGTAACATAGTCTTCGCACAAAGAGTTCTCGAAGGCCAAATAAAAATAATAATCTGTTTCTACGACAACGTGACAATTTTCATTGCCCTGCGTACATTTCAGTTCTCCACAATGACCATAAATATCAAGATCGAGTTCATACTTCCTTAATTCACCACTTAGCTCTTGGACGTATAATTCACGAAGACTTGGTGTCGTACAATGCGTCGCAAACCATACTACAGCTTTGTATTTACTCTGCAACTTGCGTTTAATTTTTTCACTTATTGGCTTCATAGCGTCAAAATCTATCCAACGCATATCTTTTTTAGGTCCTATTACTTTACCTTTTTTGTTTCTCACAATTATGTATCTCAAAATAGCATCTGACTCTAATTTATACGTCCAAGTCAAATTGAAGAGGTCATTATAATAGTCTACAGGTGTTGGAATTCCATAGAGATCTACCGGCTCATGACTAACAAATATATATTTTTGCTTTTCCGATCTTTGTTCGGGTTTTACGAATTTGGACAGGTCGAGGTCAACAACGTGGAATAATATAACATCAAAGTCTATAACATTCTTAAAATACGATTTACTAGCCGTAAATACACAATTGTTGTAGGAACACTTTTTCATTCTTCCATTTTCCATGTTAATGAAGGGTGGTATTTCTGCTCTAGTCCATATAAGTATTACTATATTATTACCTTTAGACAAAGTTCCATTTGCTTTTTCGTTGAAAATGTAATAAAACATTACAACACACTTTATAATATTTTTCCCAAAAATCTCATCTCGGTCCACGATGCAATTATTCATCTTAACATTGAAAATTTTATATATAATTAAATTTTAAATAAACAAAAACAAAGTGAACTTCAGTAAGGTTACGATGCGCTATAAGAAATATATTATTTAACTTTTTTATATTGACTGAATTTTAAGAAATGTTTCCATTCTTAAGACAATTTCATTTGTACATTGTTGGAGATCATTTCTTTACATTATATAGACCATTTCGATTGTGTTAAAATTCCTAATTACAAAACATTGAAATAATTACTATTAAATATGTTCTAAACAATGTTAACTACACATATTTTCTACAAATAGTGGAAACTATGGATGTAAGTTTAGAGCTTCTCCGCAAACTAAATATATATACGCACACAAGATGCTCTGACTACTAGATGACCTTTTCAACACCATTACCAACACATTATCATTTAATGGAATAAACTCATTAAGAAGAAAAATTACATTATGCGACATTATTGTTAATTTGGTTACGTTCCGGAAACATTTTGAAAATGACAAAACATGGGATACATGTAAAAAAATATATGTACGTGCCTATGCCTATTTTATTCGTTTTAATAAATATACAACACTAATAATTATACAACACTTTAAATATGAGCACTTTTCAAATGAATCCATTGTATGAATTAAGGAGGATGACTGCGAACTCGTACTCGTTCAGTAATGTAAAAAAAATATTTCATGTTAAACAAACAATTTTGGGTGCATAACATAACCTTGAGGAACTCCACACTTATTTAATAGGTTTTTGTATTATTGCTAATTTTTTAATATTGTAATTATCTACTCTGACTGACGCAAACCGAAATCGTGTATCTTTTTAGGTGTGAAAATATTGCGAAATTAATAATAATTATGAATTCAAAGATCGAACATTCAGAAAATTAGTTTTTCGTCAACCCGGTGCGACTTGATCCACGTCCTTGCTGCACCGTAGCATTGCTCTGACGGTTCCAGTTACCGAGGTGTCAAAATTATCCTGTGTTTTTGTTATAGATCTTTGAACTGGCTTTCGGCATTCGTCGCATCTAGTGACATTTAGTGAGAGATTTTTGAATAACCTTCTCACCGCAGCAAGGACGTGGGTTCAACTCCCAGCGGGTCGACGAAATTTTTCTGTGTGTTCGATCTCTGTACTCATAATCATAACAAAACTAGTTAGTTACTTCACAAAAATCTCAAGAAACGTTTTTATAAAATCAATATAGTAGTAAGTGCTCAAGAATATTATGATTTTACTATTACAGAAATACGGTGTTTTACAAATATCCGTTAGACTTATTAAGAAATTATAATCCGATGTACTATTTACAAAATGTGCTGTCCTTGACCCAAAACCCAGGACTCGTTGCAAATAGAACTACGTAGACCAAAACGCGTAAATATCTTCATATACACTTATTTTCGTTGCGTTTTTCTCGTTATTTAGAAAGGTGCACAATGCACATATTTCATCTGTTTCTGAAGTCTCACTAGGATCGTGAAGACTATAATATCTATGCCATTTGAAAAAATTATAATATTTTTTCTGGTTGTATATACTATCGTTCATTATGTAAGCTAGTTGTTCTTGCCCTAGAGCATAGGCATCTAAATACGCTCCCTGGGGCAAAAATCTGTAATCAAATTACACTATTACCACTAAAGTTATTTATGATTAATAATATTTTTTTTTTCTCAGCATAAACGAACTGCATACGTAAAAACGTAAGACGTTGTTATCGAGTTCTTAGGTTATTTCAAATTGTTACACATAGGAAATGAAACTGTTTTTCCGGATTTAAATCACGTATATTTGTTTTTTCAAACAAACCAACGTTTCGGGCCCTTTACAGGCCCCATGGTCACGGTTGACTGAGGTGGTACAGTCATCAGTTATATCTAATGTTAATGCGAACCACTCTATTTTTTAACTATAGTTACAAAAGTTATTAATTGAATACCTTATTTTTATTTTTTTAAAGAAAACATTCCAATTTATGCTACATTATGTTTTACAAATTATTTTATTTAGTAGTCTTATGTCTGCCTGTCAGTCTTATGCCTGTAAAGGGCCCGAAACGTTGGTTTGTTTGAAAAAACAAATATTCGCGATTTAAATCCGGAAAAATAGTTAAATTTCCTATGTAAGACGTTGTTTTTAGAAATAATGCGATGGATTTACAGGAACTTACCTCTTATAATCTGCACCCCCGTAAACTATAGGTACTGTTAAATGTTTTGTAGCAGTCAATACCTTCTCAGTTACATAGTCTTCGCACATAGAATTCTCAAACGCCAAATAAAAATAGTAATCGTTTTCCAACATCACATGGCAATCTTCGCTATCTTGAGCACACTGTAGTTCTCCACAAGGACCAAACATGTCAACCCTTAGTCCATACTGTTTCAATACATTCGACAAACCTAGAATAAAATCCCAACGACCGCTTGGTGTAATACAATGAGAGACAAACCACGCCGCAGCTATATGTTTGTTCTTCAATTTGAGTTTAATTTTTTTACTTATTGGTTTCATGTCTTTGGCATCCATCCACTGCATATCTCTTGCTGGTCCAATAATTTTTCCATTTTTATTTTTAACAATTATATATCTCAAAGTAATGTCCGAAATTAATTTATATGTCCAAGTGAAATTGAATACATCATTGTATTGGGAAGAAACTGGATGGAGCGCAGAAGGTTCGTGACTTACAAAAATATATTTTTGATGTTCCGACCGTCTATCTGGTAGTTTAAATTTTTGGAAGTACACAACATCAAACAATATAACATCGAAATCTTTTACATCTTCGAAATACGCTTTGTTATTAGTAACAAAACAATTTTTATAATAACACTTTTGCATTTTTTCCGATACCATAGACTGGAATGGAGACGACTCCGACCTCGTCCATATAAGTATATTTATCTGATTATAAACTGTATTGGTTTCAGTTGTTAAAATGTTTAAAGTGAAATTGAACATCATTAAATTTACACTGCTATTTTGTTGGTTTTTAATTCGTCTATACATTAGAGTCATATTTTTTTTGTACAATCTTTTCTTTGTACTTGTTGTATGCTTGAATGTATTCAGATACTAAACACAGCTAACCGCTCACGCGATGCGCTCCTCCTACCGCAAAATGGCGGCTATTTGGTTTCGCAAATTAGGAAAGGATTCAGTTTAAATACAAGTTTTTATAAATAAAAATTATTATTCCGCATTGCTAAATAAATAGCCTCCGTACTACCAACAAAAACATCTCAAATATAATACACCGCAAATCCTGCACTTAAAAAGCACTAGTGAAATTTTTGGTGTAGGTACTTGGATAAATATGATAATATTCCGTTTGAGTGGTTCTAACGTTTACCATGAAATTACTCCTTAAAATATAGTTTGTAAGCATTTATATTCAGGGTAAACTTAAAAAACGCTACTTAGGGTATGTTTTCAATAAATAAACACCGAAATCACCAGCCCAAACAATAACACACACGATTGTCGTGACGTATTTTTGAAGTTGTTTATTTTTTTAAATGACAGACCCAGGCATTAAAAACTTTATGGTTTGCTAGAGTAGTTACCGAAATAGCAATTAATATTAGTTCTTTTACCTGTTATAAGTTCGATATCCAATAAATCGGTATGAAATCATCACCGGCACCTCTAGGTGTGGTATGCGTCTACGGCTGCATGTATCGCGTGAGCAGATAATAAGTGTAATTTTTTAGACAACTATTAGAGTATTTTTTAGGACACGGTGTCTTGCTTCTTCAATCATAACTCAAGTAATATCAAGCGCAAACATGGATATACATTTATTCAATTCAGTCATTTCGTCAATAAAATTTGTGATTGTCTTAAAATATTCAACAAGTGACATTATCAATTTATAACAAATAATAGTAAACAGAGTGTCGAATAAGAATTGTAAAACTGGATGTGAGTTATCATTTCGTAAAGATGCATTGCCAAAAACAAATGAAGTTAAGGTTAAGTTTACAAAATTGAGACTTATTACTATTAAGTTAATATTACATTAACTCATAATTTCTTTTATTTTGATTTGCTTACGTCTTCATTATATTTAAGTACAGTGTTCACAGGATTCTGACAACGACACGAGTTTTTAAGCTTCTCCGGTTAGTTCAAAGGGTTTGTACGCCCCGTGGTTATGAGAGATAAGATGTCAAAGTAGTAACAGTACAGCTTCTTGTCAAAGAGTTCTTCCAGGAAAGTACAGCGAACTTGCCTATTTCTGCCACTAAGCAGTAATGAGAGCATAGGTGCTCGTGAAATTACAGAAATACAGCACTTGGCAACTTATTGAAGGGCGTAGTGACAGACAGATCTTTGTGATTTACTGCATTGAATGGTACTGCAACTGTTACGGACAGGCGTGTCGCTTACCACCAAGCCTACTATTTGTCTCGTCACTAGGTATCATCTAAAAGAGAAACATCACAAAGGTAATTTATAAAGAGGACTCCAGAGAGATAGGTTTTCAAAAGTAACATTCATCTACTAATGTCATAGTGCATATTGTTATCTACATTGTATGCTTGAAATTCTATTAAATATTTATTAAACGAAATAACGTGACGCCGGAATAACGTAATCTATAGGAATAAAGCACACCGGGTTGACGCACTACAAGACTAATTCAGATAAAGTTACCGTAAAAATGTTATATCATCATCATGCTCTTCCCATGGGATCGTTACGGTAATTTGCTAAGTGACTACGAATAAAAAAAAACACTGATGTCTTTTTTTGTTAAGCTTCTTCAATACGAAGTAGTTACTTAATAATTAATCATAGTTAAAAGTTTCTTACCTCGGTTTGATTACTTATTCTTTCCCTTTTTTAGATAGAGAAGGGAAACTATATTTACAAATACTTTCGACAAAAATGACATAATAACGTTGACACATCACTTGGTGAAAATACAATGTTGGATAGATAGCATACTGTCAAATATGAACGAGGTACATAACAAGAAACAAAGATTTTAAAGTGAAAAAAGTAGATTTTTTAACACATTTATTTCAGATTTGCATCCATAAAGTATGTTCGTACAACAATGATCTTGTGAATTATAATAGAAACATCTCATGTAACAAATTACAAATTCTCAAGTATGAGGAATGTGGGAGAACTGACATTTTCCCCCACTACTCATACCTAGTATCTATAAATGTGACCTTGTCCACTGGCTGAATATTGGGCTGTCATTTGTATCCAGCGACCACGCTCAGGAGGTTGTTAAGGCTGTCGCGCACACGCCTCATTATGGACGCGACTCGCTTGCGCATGACACGGCATAAAGGTCATCCGTGCACGCCTCCACGACCATCCCCGACACACTACAGTAACCCGGCAGCCCCATCAGCATTATTATAATAGGACACGCTGAGCGTTATAAGGCGCCAAATGTTGAAAGTTTGATAATAAGCTCTAACAAGGTCGTTTTAAAACTTTTTCCGCACATTGCGAACCTGCTAATTGCGCTTCCAAATGACACCATCACATTGAAATGTCACAATAGTAGATACTTATGTGTAATAATAAATGCTAAAATAGTAAATATAAATGGATTCTTTTTTATATTACCAAATGACGGAATAGGTAAATCGTGCACCCGTTGGTGAGCGACACGCTTGTTCATAGCAATTCAGTGCCACTCAGAGCTTTAAATCGCAAAGGTCTGAGGGGCACTGCCACTGCGCCCGTTACCGTGAGACATAAGTTGACAAGTCCCATGTGCCTGTAATTTCACCAGCACGGTAGAAATAGGTAAGGTAGTATTTCATGGTGGCAGTACTTCCCTGGACGAACTCTTTCTCAAGGAGCTTCACTGCTTAAAGAAATGAGTTCCGTTTAAAGGTGAACTTAGGATAGACTATGTTCATAAAAATAATTGTAATTAATATAAGCCGTCATATAAGACTGACGCAGGGCCTCCCGCTATGGTAGACTTTTTGTAAAGCTGTCAAAAAATGGGTGCTGCGTTTTTACGTAACTATATGTTACAAAAGTATATATTACAATCATTGACTTACAATTATATGGACGTCGGGTCCGCGCTAAAAAGTGTCCGAACTTATAGGGCGTTAAAATCGTATACAGAGCGTCATTCACGCTTTAGTCTTCGTTTGTTCGACTGACAGCGAAGCAAGCAAAATTAGACAGTACTGCGATGACATTACAATTTAAATTCAACGTTTTAGCTTTTTCATATTCCTTTACATGTCACTACGTTTAAATAGGTTGACTTGGGACATTTTTTTCGTGGTTTTTGTATTAGACCCGTCGTCCATTTATTTGTAAGTCAATGATTACAATGTAAATAAAGCACAAATTTGAACGGAGAATAGTTTTATACTACCGACGACAGCGGGAAAATATTTTTGACCTAAGTTTGACTTACAGCGTAACTTAATTTTTACACCAAAAAATATGTTTTCTGCAATGCAATCTTAATTGACTTTACACTTTGTGAAATGAAAGATATAGACAGTGTGCATAGGTTTTATATAAAAAAAAACAATAATTTTATAGTTTCTCTATACAGCGGACTAAGTCCCTGCCAGTCGCACCTAATTTTGCAAAATGGCCGCGCCAGATGAAGATATTGCTCTGACGTCGCGGAGTGGGAATTTGCCACGCGAAAGGATAATGCACGAACAAATCTTTGCCAAAGTCTACTAAATTAAAAAAAGTTTTATGTAAGATTCAAACAGTAGGTACGTATGAATATTTTCAAATGCATTCAGACCAAAAGTTAGTAATATTATAGTACACATTTGTCTTGGGCTTATGTTTATGCTCATTGGCGAATTTACAAAATTTACAGATTTCATCAGTTTCTATACTCTCATTTGGGTCAAGCAAGCTGTAATATCTGCGCCATTTAAAAAAATCATAGTACTTGGTCTTGTTGTGTATAGTATCGTTCATTATATACGCCAGTTCCTGCGGTCCAAGAACGCGAGCATCTAAATATGATCCTGGAGGCAAAAATCTATAAAGAAAACAAAAATAAAACCCAAATTAAAATTTTAAATGCTCCGATGCAAAACAGCGGACGCTACAATGTTACACAATGGTTCCACTGTAAGTAGTTGAGGAGTTAGATAGTCATCAGATTATCCTAGAAAAGCATCAGATCAAAGTTACCAATAAGGCAAACCCTATTTTTTCGGTTTTTAGTTTTCGGCTACCCGGTTATTAGATTGTCACCCAAATAATTCTGTAAGCATCAGAATATTAAAAAAAAAATGAAATCAGTGTCAAGTTGGTTATTTTCATAGCTAATGCGATCAACCTCTCGAATTATAATTAAGAAAAACATGGTCTTTTCGATTGTATTTCTATTGTCACCTTAATAGTTCTTAAAGTGTCAGAAAATTAAAAAAAAACAACAAATCAATGTTTTGTAGAGATTTGGTATGGGGGCGTGGTTCGTGTCGCCTGGATATGATCAAAATGATCATATCGAGGTGACACGCCTACAAACATCGCCACAGTGACATGGCGATCGTTGTACGTACAAGATCTCTCGTAAAACGTGAAAATGCCAAGTTGTAGCGATACACCTTGTCAAAAATTAAATGAAAACAAACATTTTAAGACCAGTGAGATAACATTCCACCGGCTATTTGCATTTTTAGTTACTATTTCTATTATTATTCAATGTTTTCTTTTTGTCTCCATAGAAATTTGTAAACTCAAATATAGTGATGTTCATTTACGATGACTGATGTTTATCGACAATAATTTTTTACTGAAATGTTTGAATTTCTTACTATGATTTTTGTAATTAAAGTCCCTAAATTGTCGAAGCGAAAAACATTCACGTTAAATTGATTTCCTTTATTTTAATATTTTTATTACTAAACATTTTATTTCGAGTAACTTTAGCACAACTCATATTTCGGACAACCGTTTCAATTTCATGTCAATTTGTATGTTGCTGTTGCTTGAAGAAAAATGTATGTGTATTATTGTTTTAGATAATTTAGATATTTAAATTTCATTATACTCGTAGATCCAACGTAGAGTATTTTTAATTTTTAAGTTTTTCCAATGAGTTCAAAATAAGAGAAGGTTAGATTGAAGCTGCAGGAAAATCAAAATATTGGTTTTCTTATTACTATTTCTGACTTTGTTTAAATTTCCGTAGTAAATGCATTTAAAAAATAAATAAAATAAAATCCGCTTTATTTTACATCTGCATGCGAAATAAATTAGAAACAATTATAGAAAATTACATAAATCCTTCATAAAAACAACATAATTTAATTTATTAAATTTCATAATTTTTTTTTGTATTATTCTTAGAAAACTGACACTGGCCCAAGCCCAGTGGCCGCCATTAAGAAAATGAGAATAAATTATATTAATATATTAATTTAATAATACTCCAGTACCAGTGTAGGTAAAGTATGAAAAATGGAATATTTTATTAATATTAAAACAGCCACATGGTTTCTAACTATCGATTAGGTAGGACCACATCCCTTATTGAGTAGCGTCAGTTTAAGGTTAATAAGGTTAACAATTTACGGAGCGGTTTCCATCCGCGCCCGCCGGTGCTGCTAGACAGCGGTTTTATTTCAATACTCACGACCCTGCAAGTTTGTGCGGGCACGTAACCGCCGCTGTTGTGGGCACGAAACCTAGTTGCGATTACGGAACGGACCGCGAAGTTAGTGGGAGTTAATCGCAAGTCGCGCTGTTAATAGAAAACTCATCCTGCGTGCGCCTGCACCAAATTGCGCCTGAACCGACCGCCAGTGCGCGGGCGACGACGGCCGCCAAACGCACAGGTGATCGCGTCTTGCACGGTTCTACTAGTACCCCGCCGCGGCAATCGCGAGCATCCGTCACCATTACAGGCGTAAAACGCGCTGTGAAATGAGCTACTGATTTTACATACTTAACTATCACATTCTACAGATGCCGCGTGTCCACGGCTGGCGTGGATGAAAACTGCTCCGTGACTTTTTAGTGTAACGAAAAATGAGTTTCAGCGCCATCTAACGTGTAATAGTTAGCTATTATATACTATTAGCATTTTTACTAAAACGCCACCTGGTAGTGACTGGCTGAACCAGGTTGCAAAAAAATACTGAAATATTGGAATGTAACTCTTACTCAAGTGACTGTAAGTTTAATTTTGTCAAATTTTAAAATTGTGTTACGTCGTTTTCACGTTTTAAACCTTGCCCAATCAAAATCTTTAAGTTATGGTAATAGAGCGTAATGTTTGAATTGCACACAAGCTAAAATGTGGCGACATCGGTACCCGATCTTCGATAGCGTCATTACATATCTCCCCTTTTTTTCGATATGGTTTTGTAGATAATTTTTACAGCTAATGAGATCAACCTCACGCATTATAATAAAAACAACATATCAACAACAACACAAATATGCATATTTACAGACAAGGCATTAAAAAATCTTCTTTTTTCAATTTGATTCTCTAGTCAAATTTGGTGTGGAACATAGTAACAGGTGACGAACATGGATTTATAGTTACGATCCCAAAACAAAGCAGCAATCGAGCGTATGGGTCTTTTGAGATGAGCCGAAACCAAAGTGGCGCGCTTGCAAAGTGCCTCCAAGCGGATGATTGCTTCTTTTTTTAATAAAACTGGACACGTGGCTGCTGTTGCTTTGGAGAATTGTTGTACCGTGAATAGTGATTGGTACACGACCATTGTTTTGCCGGGAGTTATTGACAAACTCCGTAAAAATAACCGTAAACGCCGTACCATCTTGCACCACGATAATGCCAGTTCTCACACGGCCAGACAGACAAATGAATTTTCGAAGGTGAACAACGTTGACCTTATGAGCCATCCCGCGTACAGTCCCGACCTGGCACCTTGTGAACCAATTACGCGGTCAACGATTTTCATCACCTGAAGAGGCTGTCAAACTCACGGAGGAGTGGCATAAACGTTTTCAAAATTGGTTCATTCGATATGAAAAAGTGCATAATGCTAACGGAGAATACTTTTTGAAACAATAAATTAATTTCTAACCATTTACAGTATTTTTTTCTTATTCATTCCGGAAACTTTAGTGTCACGTATTTATTAATTTTAATAAAAGCATCTCGATTGATTATGGTTTTTCTTGTTTTTTAAATTTATTTTTATCAAGTGATTAATGCGTTTAAATAACTTTGAAATCTTAACATAACGTCCTGTCAAATACTGGTACTCCGATCTCACTGTGCTATAGTCAACTATTGGGACATTAGAAATTTTGCCTGTTATACACTGGTACAATTTCAGAGGTAGCGGGAAACTGGAATATGTTAATAATGCCTATGATTATTTTAATTTTTTTAGTTCCTAGAAGATAAATGACAAACCGTTTAATATGTTAACATACCTAGGTAGTCAGTACAACTGATAATTAAGTACTTTTTTGGCAAAATACGTGATTTTCCGTCTAAAAGCCTTAACTTAGTAGTTAAGGCTTTCGTCCTAGTGGACATTTACCTTACGGATATAACAATCGTTTGATTGACAGGTCACGATTATATTTCTGAAAAAAGCTTGCACGTCAAAAACAAGGTGTAAGTCTCTAAATTGATTTCTTGCTAAAACTTTTATTTCACAACGTTTTTTAATGTTGTTGCTGTACTGTTCGGTCGCTATACTGTAACCAGTACCCGAGTTCCTAGCATTTAGTTAGTGGTTATCATTATTAATCCCGGTTTGATGATATTATGACTTACAAATAGTAGTCTTATCACATAACCGAAATTCGGGAACATCCGGGTTTTCCTTAAGTGAATACTGTGTAGTGAAATGCTGGTTATTCGGTTTTTTCGCTTAACCGAGTAACCGGTTTGCAAGCCTTGGACGCCATATTATTGCAATGTCATCGGATTTACAAAGTACCCATACTAAATTTATAGTGAGCGCCTTGTCAAAGCGTTCGTTCAGGGAAGTACTGCCACCTTACCTATTATTGCCGCCAAGCTGTAATGTCAGCATTACTATGTTCCGGTTTTGAAGGGTAAGGGTGCTTGTAAAATTACAAGTACATGGGACTTGTCAACTTATGTCTCAGGATGACGAGCGATTGCCAAAGCAGAAGAAGAACAGAACAAGATTGCCAAGGAAGAACTTTGTTGAAGTTAGCTGTAACTTCAACTAATTACAGTAGAAATATCGTAGTTGGGTTCTTAGGTTTTCGCGATTGTTACACACAGGAAATGAAACTATTTTTAGGGTTTAAGTCGCGTATATTTGTGTTTTCAAACAAACCAAGGTTTCGGACCCTTAGTGTCACCCGTTATAAAATGTCACTGTTAATCACCCGTGACCATGGAAACTGTAAAGGGCCCGAAACGTTGGTTTGTTTGAAAAAACAAATATACGTAACAAGTATCGTATTTGGGCTCTTCAAATTGGACTTGACGAGTTGTTACCTAAGAGATGGTGATTTTGTTGATTTTAAAAAGTAGACAATTTGTATCTGAGTTTTTTGAAATGGAGTTGGGAGTTAATACACAAATAAAAAATATAAACCAACCGAGTATAATCCGCACCCCCAAGAACTATAGGTACTGTGAAATGATTTGTAGCTGTTAAAACTTTTTCAGTGACATAGTCTTCACAGATAGAATTTTCGAAAGACAGATAAAAATAATAATCTGATTGCAGCATTTTATTACATGGATTTCCGTCCCATGAACACGTTACCCAATCTCCACATTGACCATATACATCAACGTTTAGTTGATACTTTGCTAGTTCAGTTTTCAGCAAATATTGAACGTAATGCCAACGTCCGCTGGGTACATGACAATTTGATACAAACCACGCAGCAGCTTTTCGCTTATATTGCAATTTACGCACATTTCTTTTGCTTGTTGGTTTCATATCATTTACATCCATCCATTTCATGTCACGTTTAGGTCCTATTACTGTGCCGTTTTTATTTTTTATAACAAAATACCTAAAAACTATGTCCGAATTTAATTTATATGTCCATGTTAAATTGAAAATGCCATTATATTTTGATGATATGTTATACAACGAAGGAGGTTCACGACTAACGAATATATATATTTGTTTGTCTGCTCGATGTTTCGGTAGTACAAAATATTTATCTCTGACTTCAAGTACATCAAACAGTACAAAGTCAAAATCTTTTACACCGTCATTGAAGATTTTGTGTTTAGTAACAACACAATTTTTAAAAAAACATTTTTTTAATTTGTTTTTAACCATATGTACCAGAGGAGGAGTATGGTAATTTGTCCATATGAGTATATTTATTTTTGAGTTTCGCTCTCGATGACCGTTTGTATTGTCAATAGTTAAGTTTAGAATAGATAAGAATGTTAGCATTATAACTCTAATATGAAGGTTTTTATTTCGATCGCCTTTAGCATCTATCATCTTCACAATTAATTCAAAAGTCAACATTTATGTTTTTTTTACGTTTAATAAAAAATTTTGTCGCACGTCCTTTCGAGAAACACGTCGAATTTGATTAATTGAATAGGAGAGGATCGTGCTTAAAGCTTATTTGGGGCAACCGAGTGGACGCCGTCGGACTCAGTGCCGCTGGAGCGACGGAGTCCAGAAAAACCTCAAGGACCTAGTGTTAGTGGCTGGAAGGAACATGCTCAGAACTGGGAGGCATGGCAGAGTCTGGTGTCGGCGACCTGGCGACCCACTTTGAGCCACTGCACCACCGAAGTAAGTTATTTAGATCGTCGAATCATTATTAAAGGTAAACTTGGAATGTTGTTTATTGTTATTCAAACTTTGCTCATTAATACAACGAAAACAAACAATGGACACATGTTATCTTAATTTACTTCATTATACGTTCTCGATAATTATTAATGAATACAGTATAATTGAAGAACGCATGCGGCAAACACTGTCATAAAAATTGCAAAATAAAAAATGAAGAAAATTGTTAGTAAGATTTTTAAAGAACAACAAAGTAGACGTCTACATTATTTTTTATTTTTTTTTAATTTTATTTATTAATGGTAAACTATAAGTATATACATTTATATTTCTAAATTAAACAACGAAGTAAGCTAAATAAGTTTACACTTGTAGAAATAAAGTAACTTAAATAAGTAAGCACTCTAATAAAAAAAAATCAACAGAAATAGAATTTTACAATATAAAGACTATCCTAAGAAATAAAAAAGACTTTCCTAAGAAATAAAAAAGAAGTCGCTGAGTAATTTTCTCGCTGTGACAATTTTGGTATTAAAGATATCAATATCTATTTTATTAACTATGTTATTGATGTTGTTGCAAGCTCGCAGCAGAAACGAATTTTTTCTGTAATTGGTTGAAGCTATAGGTATGTCAAATACTTTGTTAACCCTGAAATTACGTGTGGGAGTCAAAAAGTTGAGTTTGTATAGTAATTCGGGACAATCAATTATATTTTGAGAAATTTTTAGAATATATGCGCAATCGGCTATTTGACGACGCATGTAGAGGGGAAGGATGTGATGAATTTTACAAATTTGCAGGTAATCATTATTATGATATTGTCGCTTAGTTCGGAAACATAAAAAACGAATGAATCTTTTTTGAATACGTTCTATACGCGAAATGTACACCTCATATTGCGGGTTCCAGATCTGTGACGCATATTCCAGAATACTGCGAACAAACGTACAGTACAAGATTTTAACTGTCTTAATATCCCGAAACTCGCTAGACCGACGCATTATAAACCCCAGCGCACGTGATGCTTTGGTCACCATTCTGTCTATGTGCGCATCAAACAGAAGTTTATTGTCGAATGCGACACCCAAATCACTAACTATGTTTTCTCGTTTAAGTACCTGGCCGGCAAGTTTATAATTAAAGACTAAGAGATTGTTTTTGCGACTGTAGGTTACTATTGAGCATTTGGCAGGATTTAAGTCGAGCTTATTGGAAATACAGTATTCCTCCAGTATCAACAAGTCAGTTTGGAGAGCCTCAGCATCAAAGTTGGTTGAAATTCTGGAGTATATTTTCATGTCATCGGCAAAACATAGCAGGTTACTAGATGTCAAACATAAGTGAATATCGTTAATAAAAATAGTAAAAAGCAACGGTCCTAGTAAAGATCCCTGGGGCACGCCGCTTGATATTTTAGCCCAACTAGAAATATAATTGCTGACAACAACTGCCTGAGACCTATTGTCAACATAAGAAGCAAACCATCGTAGAAGGTTGCCACGAATCCCAAGTTTGTTAATTTTTGAGAGCAGTCTGAGGTGATCTATGCGATCGAAACATTTGCTGTAATCAGTATAGATCACGTCAACCTGGTCCCCGGCTTCCATTGATGCTGATATGAAATCATTTATCAAGACTAAATTAGATGTTGTTGACCTACCCCTGATGAACCCGTGCTGAGACTGTGAAAGGTTAGTTTTAATTGATCCAAATAGTTGTCTGTAAATTATTCTTTCAAAATTTTTGGACATGATGCAAAGTTTCGATATGGGGCGATAATTAATAACTTCAGTTTTGGAGCCCTTTTTGTGTATGGGGGTAACATAAGCGCGTTTCCACACCGACGGTACTGTACAGGAGGAGATGGAGTTCTTAAATAAAATGGTTACGGGGACAGAAATCGAAGACGCTACTTTAATTAGAAAATACGCGGGAAGATTATCAGGTCCAGCTCCTTTGGAAATATCTAATTTAGAAAGGTTATAAACGTATTATTGTCGTTTTTTGTTTTAAAAAGAAATACTTTTATATTAATAAGAGCGATTACACACGGTGATTTTTAACAGCGATGCAAACGCGATGCAGTCGCTAATCGGCTGCCTTTACACATGGACGCGATTTTAAGCAGCGATGCAGTCGCTAATCGGCTGCCTTTACACACGGGCGCGATTTTAAGCAGCGATGCAAACGCGATGCAGTCGCTAATCGGCTGCCTTTACACACGGGCGCGATTTTAAGCAGCGATGCAAACGCGATGCAGTCGCTAATCGTCTGCCTTTACACACGGGCGCGATTTTAAACAGCAATGCAAACGCGATGCAGTCGCTAATCGTCTGCCTTCACACACGGGCGCGATTTTAAGCAGCGATGCAAACGCGATGCAGTCGCTAATCGTCTGCCTTTACACACGGGCGCGATTTTAAGCAGTGATGCAAACGCGATGCAGTCGCTAATCGTCTGCCTTTACACACGCGGGCGCGATTTTAAACAGCAATGCAAACGCGATGCAGTCGCTAATCGTCTGCCTTTACACACGGGCACGATTTTAAGCAGCGATGCCAACGCGATGCAGTCGTAATTAGTATTAGGTAAATTCGGATTAAGCGGATAAAACGGATCGAAGGACTTTTTCTAAGTGTTCAATCTTTGTTATTACTAATTATAACAAACTATCCACTAGCAATGTCACAAAAAATAATTGAATATCATGGTGATGAAACGTTGTGACGTTCAATAAGAACTTGAAAATTATTAGGTAAATTGTTAAACATCCTTGTATAGAAGATTGTGGATTATTTACTGTTCAAGTACAGTTGATACTCCGAGGTACTTGAACCGAGGCTGACCTTCTGGTTCTGAGAGCCTTTTTATGCATTCAACAGTAAAGTCTAAAGGAATTTCAGCTTTTTATTCGAAATTTGTATATTTATGAAATGTAGTTATATATCAAATTGGCATCCAAAGTTTCTTAAAACGTCATTCTAATGGTGGCAATAATAAAGTCATATCAAAATGAAAGAATCCATTTTTTCTTCCATACAATTTGAGCCCAAAGATGTAACTTTAATACTATCACATATTTTTTAATTAAAAATTACGCCGAAGTCATAAAAAAATAAAATATAATTTCTTAATTTACTTGTACCACTAAAAATCATGGTTCGAACATATAAAGGACTGGCAACACAATAATTATATATGGCAACGTCTAATTAAAAGTTCTAAAAATTCAAATGGTAGGTATCCTGTTATCGGGATTATTTAAAATATGTAATCGTCTTACGCAGTTTTGTAAAAAATAAAAACAATTATTTTGTAACTTACTCATAACGAGCCAATTATTTTATTATTGACATAATTATTATAGATAGGCTAGAATACTATGTCCCAAGCTGTTACACTGTATTGAAATGTCACCGAAAATATACTAACAATATGAAGAGGCTGTCTGATAGAACTTTTGCCTACCCAAGTAAATGGGTGAAACACAGACCAAATAGTGAAACTTGTTAAAAAAAACATGACGCCTCGCCGTCGACATGTCAACCAACGTAATAGAGATTTATACGTCTATTTTGTTCAATACTTACACAATAAAAACATTGTTTATTTGATTACTACTTACTACATCTAAAACAATTTTGAGGTAAAATGTTAAATTATTGATTAGCTACAGTAACACAGTTGTAAAATTACGTGACGTCGAACGCAGTATCTTTTATATTTATAATTTAAATTAGTAGTAGTAAAGCTCCGGTTTGAAGGGTAAAATTTCTGGTTGAATTACAGGTACATGGGACTTGTCGACTTATGTCCACCGTGACAGGCACAGTGGTAGTGCTCCTCAGATCTTTGCGATTTAAAGGTCTGAGTGACACTGCAACTGTTATGGATAGGCGTGTAGCTTATCATCAGACTTGTTCCTCCCGTCACTACAATATTGTAAAAATACAACATTTTCAGAAATTTCTATTAAAATTAAAAATACCTCAGTTAATGGATGTTTTCCTACTTTGTGTGTACTTTTCACCTCCGGCTTAACTTAATTTCAAAATAAAATAATAAGTTACATCTTTCAATAATATGTAATGTCATTCTAACAATCCAAACTTATGATGAAATGTGTCCTTCAAACGCAAACTTAACCGACTTACCTTTTAAGATGTCAACGTTGTCAACATTTTTATGTTCCACTAGGGTTTCTTCAAGGCGTTAAGCCACACTCCGATCTTCACCGACATATAGGCTTCATCATAAATTCATTGGCCTTTAAATTGAGTATAATTAGTTAACTAAAACTGCAGGTCAGCCATCTTAATCGTTGTAGTTACAAGAAAACGGTTCTTGAAGACTATCCATGAATTTTGAAGATATTTTAATTGGAATTCACAGATTTTGAAAAAAATGGTAAAAGGCAATTTTTACAAAACTTTTTTATGCCATTCTATTCGGTCTCTGTTAAGGATCAATAGTTTCTATGGGACTAACTGAGGTAAGAGTACTAGAAATGTCAGAAACCACAAAAAACCTTTTACTATACGTTTTGTAGGGACATTTAGTAATCAGTTATTCTAGATATTTAAGGAAACTAACAACACTTATGTCCAAAACGTATCTGATAGAAAACCAATAAGCTGGACACATTTGTATTTCTTTGTCCAACAGTTTACGTTTGAGTCTTTTGCTTGGTTTCATGTCGTTCTTATCCATCCACTGCTACATTCAACTTGGGTCCTATTACTACGCCTCTATTGTAGCTTAAAATTACGTTTTTTAAATGTGTTGTTGAGTATAATTTGTATGCTGAAGTCAAATAAAAAAATCCATTGTATGTGAATGGCACTTATATTTTTATTTTAACACGTTCTTTTAGTGATTTGAGATTATTGTTTCTTAACTAAAATCATCGAGTATATAACCAGAAATAGAGATGAACTGTCATTTTCTTTGTTTGAAAACTATTCTGCAAAAATATTACGGTGACAACTTTACTGCGTTCCGATTGGCCAGCCTGAATTCAAAACAATTGACGGATGTCACACTTGTTTCATTTCATACGACCACTTTGACTTGAGCTTTGCTATTATGGGCGAAAATAAAAAAATGACATATTTAATTACTGATGAAAAGGATTCTGTTTATTTTCTAATAAGATGTTTTGTTGTTTTCCCCTCACCACCGAAAGGAACAGCCGCTCATTGTTAAAGATTTTATCTTTATTACAGTAAATACAAAATATTTTTGGAATGTACGGAGACGTACACATAGGTCGTACACATCGCACCCCCAGTAGAAAATAGGCATAAGTGATTTTACGTTGAATCATCGATTTTATCATATTTGAAAAGTACGTTAAAAAATACATATGCTATATTTTTTTCATATTTTTCTTGGTAAATTTGATGAATTAATACAAGAAATTCGTTTTGAGAATTTTTATTCCATGACTTTTTTTCTTAAGGATTAGTAGAAAATGTGATATAACGCAAAGAATAAATTGATAAATATGACGTTTTACTTAATATTACGTTTATCCCTAAAATTTTATGTAGAAAATAAATAGTAACAAATATTATGATTTAAATGAGTTTGTTTTTTTTACATCGCTAGTCTTGTATACACGATTATGTTTGTATTCGTTATATTAACTAGGTAAGGAAAGTATGTTAAATGCGCTTACTTAACCAAAAAGATAAACTAAAAAAAAGAATAACAGCAGTATGACTGTTTACTTCTTATGAACTTAAAATTAATTATAATAAGAACAATTACTGCTTTATTCCACTAAAAACTTTTCTTTACGCCGAAACATAAGACTACATACCGCGGCGCGGATGTAAAATAAGAATGATTACTTCTTTCTTCCACTAGAATATTTTCATTGCACCGAGACGTAAGATTTGATACAGCGCGGCGCGGGAGTATACAGCGGAAACATAAGTGTGAATACGTTTGGTGCGAGGGAGGGGGCGGGTGCGTATCCACGCGCTTGACAGTCAGTGCCCGTTTCTAGGTCAAGGTAATAGCTGCGTTTACGCATTTGCGAAAACAAAACAACAACAATTGAGTGGTTTTTCTTCTTATTTTAAAGTCAAATGACCTAAAAATGTATAACCGGCAACAGCACAGTAGGGCGAGAAGAATTTTGAAGTTAATAGGTGAGTAAATTTAGATTTAATTGTTATAAAAGCTAAAAAGAGATTATGATGTGTTTACTGTCTAATTCTCCTAGTGTTTTCTCGGCTGATATCGAGTGGAGCCCGGTTTCCGCTTAAACAATGACTTGTCTGGGTTTATCTAGTCTGCCAATTACATTTAAGCGACTTTCGTCTGACCTTTGTAACCAGAAAGGCGAACCAAAACAATAAGATCATGGTTACACATTCTAAATGAATGAATTTGCAGTTTCCTCACTATGTTTTCCTTTACCGTCGAGATAGTGGTACAAGTATGTAAGTTGTAAGTGCTAGGCAATCACAGCAATCGTCTGGTCTCAAACTAGGGGAACCCCTGTAATATGAGTACTAGACGACGACTCGTAACACTAGGCTGATTAATGATTTGCTGTCTATTATTATAAAATTAATGTCTGTTACTAATGTGTAATTTTATTTCTTATTTGTAAAGACATACCATAGATATGTTATCATGAAGGGGCACCGCGTGCGATGGCGCCCTCCTCTTACTAACTTGTAGCAGAAGGATAGTGCCACCACTCGGCGTGCCTAGCCTTAATAATAACAAAATGTGTATTTGTAGAACATTATTTACTTACCTACAAATATTTATATTACATGACAAAGGCGTTAACTAGGTATCATTGTCTAATATATTTATACAGGATGTAACAAAAGTGGTATGTTAAGCGAAAAGCTATGTAAATAGTCCACTGAAAGAAACCTACCTACAAGATTTCAGACTTGAAATCCTATGTTTATTTTTTCATTTAGTATGGGGAATTCTTAAATATCTCAGGAATTGTCATACAAAATAAAAATATATATATTTGATTTCAAGTCTCAATTTTGTGGGTAGATTCCTTTCAATGGGATATTTACATAGCTTCTCGCTTAACATACCACTTTTCTACACCTGTATACTTACATCTAAAAACCCCAGCCATATCACATTAATCACCTGGTCTTAAACTAAGGATTCTGTGAAGGATTTTGCAAGTACACTCAGACCCAAGTCAGTTTAGTAAAGTTTGTCCGACCGGGAATCGAACCCGGGGCCTTTCGTCCTTTAGACACTCTAATAATTGCGGCATCGAGGGCGTCAGATAAAGAATAATATCTTACCTTATTTTGTCTCGCTTCATCCTTCTTAAGAAAGTTGTGCTAGGTGTGTAAGCATGACGTCTTTAGTAGCAGCATAAAAATCATGTTATTATGATAATATTTAAGTGAAATTTTATAGTAAAATAATTTATTTTTAGATGATGACACAGAAGCAGAGCAAACATCTGGGAATTATGAAGTCAGTCGTGGTGATGTTATGTACTCCGGGCCATCAACTAGTCGAAGTAGCAGACGGCAATCAACAGTAAATTACAGAATTAGTGTGTCTTCGAATGAAGAGCCATTTTCACCACCGGTATCTGAATATTTACCGAGTTCCAGTCCTAGTCCGACCATAGACTTAGGCAATACTTTACCATCTTCAATATTGAATGACATTGATTTTAGTTTGAAAGATTGCTTAGGTAATGATACACTTTTCTCTACTCCAACTTCCACCACTCGTAATGATTTAATTTTTATAGCATCACCTACTGTCGTTTTTATATCTAATCCTCAAAAAACAATTTCTATGGGTAACAAAGACAGTTATGAAAATTTAGCGCTATCAGCAGGAAATTACATAGAAGGAATTAATCCTTTGCCGAATGATGCCGATCTTGAACCCGTATCTACGTGGTATAATGAAACACTTCCTAAAAAGAGCATAACTGCCGCAGAACCTGAAACAGAACCTACATTTACTAGCCCTACAAGAACTCTGCTGACTCTTGATTATACCACGGCCATGCTTCCTGAAGCAGAGCCTACATCCATAGAATGTCCCGGCGGAATTCCTTTAGTTGAACATAATACTGCCGCAGAACCTGGAACAGAACTTACATCTACAAGCCCTGCAACTCCGTCGGTCCCTTCTATTGCCATAGCAATAGTTCCTCACTCAGACCCCCCAATTATAGCCTGCCACGGTGAAACTCTACCAGCTGGGCACTTTTCCACCACAGAACCAGAAGCAATGTCATCTCGTCCAGTGTTAGCAACTGAAGCTAATACAAATCCCAGAAAAAGAAAGCGTAATCCCGAAAAGTGGTCTAAAGCACAAAAAAAAATTAAAAAAAATACAGGTCAACAGCCTCAAAAACAGATGCGAGAGCCTTGCAAGTGTAAGCTTAAATGCTTTGAAAAAATACCCAGCGATAGGAGGTTGGAGATATTTAGGCAATTTTGGGCTTCTGGTAACCATGAAACTCAATGGCAGTTCATTTTGAAAAACACTGAGATAATAGAACCTAAAGTTATGAAAATTCAGCGTACACGTGAACGAAATCGTACATTGGTTTATTATTTGCCGTCAAAAAGCAATGCATGCCTTATGACTAATTTGAAAGTGTGCAAAATCATGTTTCTTAATACGCTAGATATTAAAGAAAGAACAGTTTACACTGCCATTGATAAATATGCTAATGGCGACCAAATAACAGACCTTCGAGGAAAACATTCCAATAAATCTCATAGAACAGCCAGCGAAACAGAACAGAGTGTAATTCAACATATTAAGTCTTTTCCTTGTATCGAATCTCACTATCTGAGAAAAAATACCAGCCGTCAATATTTGTCACAAGACTTAAATATCTCAAAAATGCATCGTTTGTACAAAGATTGGATGTCAGAAAATGAAAACTTTCGTAATACTAAAGTGGCAAGCGAGTATCAATATTATCAAATATTTAATACACAATTTAACCTTTCTTTTTTCCGCCCGAAAAAGGATTTGTGCAATTTATGTAGCAAATATGACAATTCAACTGAAGAAGGTAAATTACAACTGAAAAAGGATTATGATAGTCATATAAAAAATAAGAACATCGTACGAAATATAAAAGATAGTGAAAAAGAATCAGCAGATCCTAATGTGAAAACTGTAGCTGTTTTTGACTTGGAAAAGGTTCTTAGTCTACCGCAATCTAACGTGGGTATTTTCCATTATAAAAGGAAATACCCCGCATATAATTTCACTGTGTACAATCTAATATCCCGTCAAGGGTTTTGTTATCTATGGCATGCACAAATTGCAAAAAGGGGTGCAAATGAAATCGCTAGTTGCTTATTACATTTCATTGAGTCTGAAGTTAACAGGGGTATAAAGTCAATTTCATTGTATTCAGATAATTGTTCAGGCCAGAACAGAAATCGGTTCATATTCGCGATGTATATTTATGTATCGCGTGTATTTAACGTAGAAGTTACACACAGATTTTTACAAACTGGCCATACTCAGAACGAAGGCGACTCAATGCATGCCTGTATAGAGAAAAATATGAAAAATAAGATTTTGTACACGCCCGACCAACTGTACGAAGTAATCATGAACTCTAAAGTACAAAATAAATTTGTAATTAAAGAAATGATTCAAAATGACTTTTTCAACCTTAAAAGTCAAGTTATGACAAGCAAGAATTGGTCACAAGACACAAACGGGCATCAAGTATATTTCTCAAAAATTAAAGAAATCAAAACATGACCCGATGCATCAAATAAATTATTATTTAAATATGATTTGGAAAGTAATGAATATTTGGTGTTAGACACTACAAATCGTTCGACGCGCACTCGTAAAACAAATAATGTCAATGTTGTGGGTTTTGATGAACTTCCACTTGCATATGCTCAATTATTACCGATTTCTAACGCGTTGTTCAAAGACTTAATTAACCTCTGTGATACAAATGCTATACCTCTACATTACCAAACATTTTATAGAAATTTGTTACCAGCAACTGAATCTTCAAATTTGGAGGTATTTGATTCATCTGAAGAAGAATAACTTTATTAGTTCGTATCTTTGATCTCATTATTGTTTTAATTAGACATTTTTATTGCATTTTTATATTTTTATGTATACACATTTTGATTATTAATAATTTAAAACAAAAGGTACTGGGAAAGTATGAAAGGCCTTATTTTGTTAACAAATTATGCATGTCATGTTACCTTACATTTGTATTGAGAAAATAATTATATTTTGTTATATTATATCCCTTCATATTGAAATAAAAAATAGTGAACACAAAAAATGCATTTTCTTTTTTTTCCTATAGTCATAAATATGTGTTAATATGCAGCTAAATTTTCTATAACATATAATAGAATAAGTAATTATTTTTGTTTACTTAAGTTATCTTAACAAGCCCCTAAATTGAAAAAAGGGGTAAGTATTACTTATACATTTCTATCATAATTTTAATAAAGGAATTAATGCAGTAATCTTAGTTATACAAGCATAATTTTTTGTATTTACAAGTTCATTACAGCTTTAATACTACATACTTTTTGAAATACATTTTACTTTTCTGGCAAAGTCTGGCATAAATTTTGATACTCAGAATCCTGTATTAAATTACATTCTGAAAAATAGCATAATAATTTATTTTTACAATTCCTAATAAACTATAAACATAAGCACTAACTTAAATACAACACGCAGTGCAACATTTTTTCCCCCATTTTTTGATATAAGAATAATTCTTCTACGTTTGAAAATAAAGTAAATATGCCCATAAATTCAGTTTTTTCGCCATACTGAAAAATCAGTATTTTCGTCTTATGCCTTTTTTTCCCTGAGGG
This sequence comes from Hyposmocoma kahamanoa, assembly GCF_003589595.1. Classification (NCBI taxonomy): domain Eukaryota; kingdom Metazoa; phylum Arthropoda; class Insecta; order Lepidoptera; family Cosmopterigidae; genus Hyposmocoma; species Hyposmocoma kahamanoa. The sequence goes on from NW_020655294.1 coordinate 116,775, forward strand.
TACGACATTTCAGCTTTCTAATTTGTGATTTCAGCGCAAACGACAGTTGATATTTAAAAGTGATTTGGCCCATTTGCCTAATGAGTTACCAGGAATGGTTGGTCCTTATTTCGTCTCTATTTCGGGTTGTATACTCGATGTGACAAATAAATTAATCTTTTAAATGAATTACTTTAAGATGGCGAAAGATTTATTGCACTTCATTCTTTACCATGTACATTTAAAAAAATACCTACCATGTACATGTACATGAACATGACTTTGAATGTTACTAATATTAATCATTCGAATGGGTAAATCATTCGCCTAAGTCGAAAACAAGCACAATCATTCAACTCGAGTCTGATAATTGCAGATACCGAATACCCCTACTATTCGTTCGGGTGCGCGAGTCAAATGATTAAAACGTCTGAACCACTCAAAACCATTCACCATGTCCATATCAAAATATCCCTCTCCACGTCACATTTACGGTATTTACCGTAATTTGACTCATGCATGATATGTAAATGGTAACTTCATTAATTGTACCTTAATGGAATAGACTGTTCATGTTTAGTGTTTAAAGTAATATGTGCCTGTTTTGTTCAATGTTTTTATTGACAATCTGTGACGGCTATTATGTTCCGTGTCACGTGTGTTCTGTTGCCGAATCCGCTGAAAATCAGCGTCGTACCAGTTTAAGTGAGACGACAACATGCTGAGTGGGCTACGGTTTCCTTGGCAGCACAGCACATACGCTTTGTACTCTATATATTATGTATTTAGTTCTAAATCCTTGATATTATTATTATCATAATTATTAGTATTAATATTATTATTATTATTATAAAATGCAAGTGCACTGTGTTGATTATTCAAGTAATAAATGATTTCTATACTTTATATTTCTACCGTATGTTAGAGAGGGCTGCAATCTATGGATTAGTAATAGTAATTAGTAATGAATGATCACTCAGATTATTCGAGTATGAAAATGAGTGAATTACTAATTTATTATTCGAATGACAGGATTAGAAATTACTAACGAGTCCAATAACGAAGTCATTCGCAATGGCGCATCGTTACCTAACACCGCTTATTTACGCACCGCAGTACCCCTCCCCATTTTGTCTCCTGTAGGCCAAAATTGAAGACTACGTGTTAGATAAAGATTTATGGAAAGACGACATGGCTTTAGATTCAAACACTAATTTGATTCAAAGTGTATTCCACAGTGTTTAAGTTTATTTGAAAAGAGCAATCCCTAGAGTTTCTTGCTCGTTCTTCTCAGGGAAGTGAACGAGCAGTAGCTTAAATGTGACGTTTTCAAGTGTAAATTTATTTTACCTATGGAATAAATGATTCTTCGACTTTAGCTAGCATGACACGGTGCAAATTGCGCGGGAGCGACATAAAGAGCGAGATACTGCTATGCTCGCATAGAAATCTCGCTCTCGCACAAGTCGCTAGCCGTATTGGCCACTTGCCGTTGCGTCACCGCGCGCCGTTTCAACGCACCATGTGGTAAATAGTTCTAATTTATATGTAGTACAAAGCAAAAAAAACAAAATCAGTTGCGGTTGTTACAAAAGCAGGGTGATAAGGTTAGTTGAATTCTCCCAATACACTTAGGTTATTTGAATTTGAATAGGTGTAACACACAATAGACCATTTTTCATTTAAATTTATTGGCTAATCTTTATTACTATTTGACTACGTGTTGCAGTAACAACCAGGACGGATCAAAATAAAAAAATCAAACCTTAGCTCAAATGTCGAATGGACTACAAAAGTAAAAATCATCGCATGAAAATTATCATGACTGTAATATTTTTAATTTCTCAAGAAACAACAAACTACACTTTGCAAGTGGATGATAAGATTTACATACTCATATATACATTAACTGATTATCCACCGTTCTGGCACATGGTAGGGGAGAGAATGCAAAAATGTTTATTTAAAAATTGTTTCGTTACCACAAAAAATTCCTACTTCAAGGACATAAAACAATTCGATGTTTTATTATTTAATTTAATTGATCTATGGTACACAAACTTTACACTACCAGAAGAACGTTCTGAACACCAAAAATATATATTTGTTAGTACCGAACCTCCAGCACTCCATAAAGTACCTTCAAAATATAACGAATTTTTTAACTTAACATGGACTTACAAATTAGACTCGGACATTACTTTGAGATATGTAATTATAAAAGACAAAGAAGGTAAGGTTATTGGACCTAAATGGAATGTGCAGTGGATGGATGTACGCGACATGAAACCAATAAGTAAAAAAATTAAGAGCAAACTACAGAGCAAAAGTAAAGCTGTGGCATGGTTTGTGACGCATTGTTACACGCCAGGCAAACGCGGGGAATTTGTGAAAAATTTAACAATTGAATTAAATAAATATGAACTGAACGTTGATATCTATGGTTATTGTGGAAATCTAGAATGTATAAAGGGTGACGAAATGTGCCATGTAATGTTAGAAACTGACTACCATTTTTATTTAGCCTTTGAGAATTCTCTTTGCGAAGACTATGTTACTGAAAAGGTTTTAACTGCTACAAACCATTTCACAGTGCCTATAGTTTACGGGGGTGCAGATTATAACAGGTAAGGAATAGAAATATGCAATTTTTTATAATTATTATTAGAAGTAAAGTACTTGTATTACGAAAATCGGAAACAATGCAACACGCAGACGTGAGGCAATGTCGAAAAGTTACTTTTTCTATATTGACCTGGTCGGGGATCGTAGCCAGGAATGGCGACAATTATGTGACAATTGGTCACATCATTTTTAAATAGATTACACCTTATAATTCTATTTTGATTCTGGACTGTCAACATTTGCTTTTGTAGTCAGGAACATGACTAGTGGAAATTTGTTATGATTATGAATAAAAAGATAAAACACACAGAACGTAAAAAACAATAGAAAGTAAAAAAGTATAATTTTGCTTATACCATTAGGGTAACGTACAAAATTTTCGGATTTCTCTTTATTTAAAGACAAAAAGGGAATATTATATTTTAACGAATGGTATATTTTTCAACCAAAACTATAAATTGATGACAAAGAAGTAAAATGTGTAGATTTACGAGATTACGTAAATACCATTATGTAGCTATGTAAATACAATCATCGTGCCGTGGAGTCACAGCCATAAAAGTAAATTTTCAGAGATATAGCTTATACATAATAATAATTGCTTCTCAATGAAATAGAAACCATTATGAGAACCGTTTCTAAAATTTGTTACATGGTGTTATTGAAGTGCGTATTTCGAAAATCAAAATTTTTATTGTTATCTAAACAGCAAACATAGCTACATTTTCCAATTTTTTTCGTTATCGTCCTATGTAATATTAATGTATGCTATTTTCGTTTTGTTTTGAAGTAAGAATGTGTTTTCTTAATTATTTTTTCAGATTTTTACCTCCAGGATCGTATTTAGATGCCCGCGATCTAGGACATGAAAAACTTGCTTATATTATAAACGATACCATGTTCAATAAAGAAAAATACTATGATTTTTTTAATTGGTACGGATATTACAGTTTGCACGACCCCAGTGAGAGTCCAGAGACTGACGAATTCTGTGGATTTTGTGCTTTTCTTAATAAAAACAAATTTTTGCATAAATCAAGTGTGTACGAAAATTTAAGTACGTATTGGTCTCCGTATGTACAATAAAATTTTAAGCGTTACGCATAGAGTTCTTGGGTTTTCGCGATTGTTACCTTAAGTCAAGCAGTAATGTGAATATTACTCAAAGGCCAGGGTGCTGCTGCTGGTGAAATTACAGGCACATGGGACTTGTCCACTTCTCAAGGTGACGAGTGCAGTGGCAGTACACCTCTGATCTTTGTGGTTTGTGAAGCTTTCAGTGACACTGCAACTGTTTTGGATAGGCATGTCGCTTACCACCAGGTGCACGACTTTTTAGGTTCATCACTTTGTATCTTAAAAAAAATGTTATTTTTATTTCGGATGTGTTTTTTAGACTCTTGTTACTCCCATGGCCGAAATGGTAAAATTTGTTTTTATTGTTACAAAATTGTTATATTTATTTTGTTGTTCTTTAGGAATTTTAACACGCTGTTTGTTCTTTTATGAAAAAAACCTCTCAAATAGATTTTTTTTCCTAATAAATTAAAACTATCTGAATTGTGAAAACGTGTAAGGGAATTTGTATCAAAAAAATTTGATAATTTTTTATGTGTTCTGATAATTTTTTGAATAATTTTTTTTGCTATTTTCTTTTATATTAACTATTAACTTTTTTGTTTATGTTGGTGGCGATTACATTAACATTTGATAATGTATTTTAATAAAATTGTAGCCCTAGTAACCTAATGGTTCGCCTATTGCCTCTCAAGCAGAGAATCGTGGTTTCGAATCCGGGATTGCACCTCTGAGTTTTTCAGAATGAATGTGCGAAGTTTAATTTGAAATTTACGTTTTAAATTTAATTTATATTTTATAATTTCTTAAATAATTAATAATAAATTGCTTTCCGCCGAAATGCTCATAGTAAATGTATATATAGTAGACACACGCTTGGCCACAATCTCACTTGATGTTAAGCGACGATGGGACGCGTTTGCCTAAAAAATGCCTATTCACTCTAGCCTTGAATAGCCCCAATTTGTACTTCTCGGGAAATACAGATGCCGTAGAGCATTCCATTCATTTGCCGTATGTATCAGAAAGGAGGAAGCAAAGCGCTTAGTGTGAATAGGTGGAATATGAACGCCATAAGAATGGAGTGCTCCGGACCTTCTAGTCGACCGAAGGAGGCACGGTGAGGGTGAAACTAAATTGAAAAGTTCCTGCGCACACTCTCCGAAATGTATCCGATAGAAAACCGACAAGCAGGCTACTTTTCTGCGATGGTCGAGATTTTGTGGCTTGGACTCCCCAAGAGACATGTTGTTAATAAGTCTCTTTGCTTTACGCTCCACCGACTCCAAGGCAGCCAACTGGTAATGGGCAGAGCCGTCCCAAAGGTGTCAGCAATACTTCATACACAATCGAACTTATGCTTTATACAGATTTAAAAGCTGTTCAGGTGTGAAGTACCGCCTGACCTTGTAAAGAATGCCTAGTTTTCTGGCAGCAAATTTTGCCAAGTTGTATGGCCCTAAGTTGGGGTTCGATAATAAATCCAGACCAAGTAGATCAAGGTGGTCCGTTATCGGCGCGGATACATCTTGGAAAGTCGGAGTAAGGTGTAGGGGACGTCGTTTTGATGTGAAAAGACGCGCCTGTGTTTTAGCCGCGTTAAACCTTTTTTTTTTTTGACGGGGGAAATCTTTATGGATACCCAGCCCAGGGAGACTCAGGGGTTATGTGGGAACTCTCCCTCCAGGCTGGAGGGCCTACCCCACTAAAACCTCCCCCGGGGTTCCCTCTCGCCGGTTGAGTCGGCGCCGTGGTATCAGTGAACATTCACCACGACAGCCGCATTAAACCTGACCCTGTTCGCATTTCCAGTCGGAAGCCGCTTTCAGGCTCAGGTTCAACCGGGTGACAATCGCCTCTCGTTTACATCGGATCTCTTCCCTGTTGTCTCGGGCGTCTGGTACATAACTCTCTACAACAGAGTTGTCGTCTGCGTACCCAAAGATACCGGGCATCAGCAGCAGGTCGTTGATATGCAGCAAGAATAGTGGCGGATAGGACAGATCCCTCAGGTACACCGGCATTTATACCACGAGGAGCAGACGAGAACTATCTACAACTACACGGATTGACCTATCCTTCAGAAAATCGCCTATCCATGTGCAAAAGGCACGAGGAATTCTGTAAACTGGAAGCTTGTTTAACAGGCTATCACGCCAAACCTTATCAAAGGCCTTTGATATGTCGAGAGACACGGCAAGCGATTCATCGCGTTTCTCGACAGCCTCGCCCCATAAATGTGGCATACACAACAAGATCCCCAGTAGATCTACCACGGCGAAAACCATACTGTCGATCACTGAGAAGATCGTTATCTTCGAGGTATCCAAGGAGACGGCTGTTCAATACGAACTCCATAGTCTTACAGAGTATGGAGGTGATTGTGATAGGTCGATAATTAAAGGGGTCTGCATAACATTATGAATTTAAGAATGTGTGTGGAGTTTTCAATCCACATTGGGTACTACAGCCCGAGTCCTTGTAACGGCAGCAAAGAGTAGCCGGTTATCTGCAAAATCACGATTTTGCAGTAGAATGTTATGGACGTAAAAATTTTATATATTCTGATGTTACAGACTGAATTAGCTAACATTTTGAGCAACGGGGCATTATAAAAAGATAATATCTGAAGGGTGTTCAGAATATTATTCCCTCGTTATTATTTTCATAAAGCTCTAGCGGAAAATTGTGTTTTTGCATTTTAATTTACTTATCCGGGAGATCTTTTCTATTGAGTTATTTTTCCAATACTAGGTATAATAGCGTATTTTTTAATTTGTAACTCTCTTCGTTACTCGATATGCGTGTAAATTATTTTTTATATAAATACAATTCTTAATTATCATCTGTAATATACCTCATCATACGATCGCGTTTGCGGTGTGATATGAAATGTTACCGAGTTTCCATACAAACTGTTACAATTGATAACAACCTTGATAACACTCAATCATAAAAGCACTTAGTAATAAATCCAAATATAAACGCCCTCGCGATATAAATCTTTACAAAGAACAAACACCTATATTACGTCCACCTAGTTGAACGCGTTGAGCCTTCTTATGGGCCTCATAAGAAGGGTCAAGGTCACTCAGCGGGCAATGGAGAGAGCGATGCTCGGTATTTCCCTGCGTGATAGAATCAGAAATGAGGAAATCCGTAGGAGAACTAAGGTAACCGACATAGCTCGAAGAATTGCTCAGCTGACGTGGCAGTGGGCGGGGCACATAGCTAGGAGAACCGATGGCCGTTGGGGTGGAAAGGTTCTTCAATGGCGACCGCGCACCGGACGACGCTCAGTGGGTAGGCCCCCCACCAGGTGGACCGACGATCTGGTGGAGGTCGCGGGAAGCCGATGGATGCGGGCAGCGCAGGACCGATCGTCGTGGAGATCGTTGGGGGAGGCCTATGCCCAGCAGTGAGCGTCGTATGGCTGAATGATGAGTTGAACGCGAAAACGCGATAACCGCGCGAATTGACCATGCGATCATGAAAAAAAGCGGGTGTCCTAATAGATAGTTGCGCGAGTCCGTATTCCCGCAATTATGAAATGAAAATTAATTTTCCTAAAATATGTTGAACAAGAGATGGAACACTTATTACCACATATTTTACCACATCTGACTTGCAAAATTATACTTATAGTGATTGAATTAATTGATTAGATTACAAATAATGCCAGTAGACATGCACAAAACATCCTTAAAGTTCTAATTTTGTTTCAATACGTACTCAAATATATATATGAAAATTATGAAAGCCAAACAATTACATAATATTATAATATGAGTAGTAATTTATATGTCAATGTTTATTCAAGAAATCGTTCGCTGTGTAATAATTTTTGTCTTTAAGCTATGCATTCAATCTGTTTTCAAAGAAACTATTTGGTAACATTTTAATGTCGTTTGGTAGAGCATTATATATTTGGACACACATACCATTGCATTAATTTTTATAGTAAGACAATCTAGGCGCATTATTTAAAACCAGTCTATTTGGATCCCTTATACGTCTACCTTGGATGTCTCTTCTTTTTTTAAAGATATGAGTGCGGTCGCAGAGCCCGCTTGTGATAACGCAACGCGATTATCTCTTAGGATACCTATTCGAGATCAATATGTATGATCGCAGGTTCTCACGAAAAAACTTTGCGCAAACTTGCGATAGTCGTGCAATCGCGTTCAATTAGGACAACGCCTTCGGCTACCCGCTTCTGCACAAGAAAATGCGCAGCGACGAGAATACCGGCCCGGCCGGCACTGCGAGCACCGATGTCAGTGACCCCGACGTGATCCAATGTAGTATTTACGAGTGTAAGGCCTATAATCCAACTGGGTACACCAGCTAGTCCAGGAATCGAACACCGGACGTAGCGATGAAGCGTAAGCTCGATTAGACAATGGCAGTTTTTTTTATGAAACCTTTATAACAGTTTACAATGACACTCTGAGCTTTGAATTGTAAAATTCTGAGGGAAACTGCCACTGCGTCTGTTACTCTGAGACTTAAGTTGACAAGTCTCATGTGCCTGCGATCCCACCAACTACTATACTGCTTGGTGACAGAAATAGCTAAGGTCGCAGTACTTCCCTGGACGAACTCTTTCACAAGGAGCTCTACTTCTTGCGTTTACATTGTCTGAGAATATACTGCATAAGTATATAGTAAAAGTTAATAATAATATTTGTTAATCAAAAACAAAGTGTTACTAGTATTATTTGTATCAGTGAAACATTACGTTTACATCTTTACTACTTTCATTACATGTTTTTTTGTTGGCTCATAATATAAATATATCTTGTATTCTGTTCATTTTATAACTTATTCCTCCTCTTTGAAACGATATTTTCATCTCTCATTTCCTTGATATTCGTTGTCGAGATCAAGTAATTTGGCAAATTGAATTATTTTTGGTCTATTGTTGAACATTTTTTTTGCTAGGCCATTTTTGTAGACGAAGATTTGACAATGTGCGGATAAATTTCTTGTAATTGAAGTCATTCTACGGCGCGTCTGTATTTTAGGCGAGAGTGAATAGGTATTATTTAGGTATGCATGCTTTATTGTCACCCTCATTCACAATTCATCAGATGAGATGGAGGACAAATGCGTTCATTTTTTTTAGAAAATACTTCCTGTCACAGAAATCTAAATTATTTAGATTTCTTTAGTTACAACATATTAGAAACGTACACCTTAAAAGAGGACACTACAAGACGCCTGCAGGCATTTGAGATGTGGTACTACGGTCGCATGTTGCGCATTGGGTGGATACAGAGGGTCACGAACGAAACTGTGCTTCAGCGTGTTCATACGTCCCGGAAACGGGGAAAGAGACGCGCTGGGCGAAGAAAGACATCGTGGCTGCGGAACATCTGGGAGTGGATCGGCATTGCCTCCGTCGAACAGCTGTATCGGTTGGCTGCTTATAGAGACGGATACAAGAAGCTGACGGCCAACCTTCAGCATTGAAGAGGCACTGTAAGAAGAAGAAGTTACAACATTATGTTTTGTTCTTCTGTTTTAACTTTTCTATACGCTTTTTAATTCAGCACTGTAAATTAATATTTTTGGGGATCAACGACACACATCAAGAGTGTCCAGAGATCTAACACGTTTTTGCTAATTACTAAAAATCGGGTATTTATTTATTTTTTATACCAAAGGATTTAAGTGTTTTATTGAATGTCAGAATGTTTCTTCACCACAATGATATTCAATTATTGTTTGTGAAATTACTCCACTAGTTTGTTATAATTATTAATACAAAGATCGAACACTTAGGTAAAATTCATTCGATCCGAAACCGTAACAGACGCCATGCCAACTAAGCCACGGAACGAACCAGCGGACATCACGAATTTTTCTATGTGCTTGTTTGTCGGATCTTTGTATCTGGTTTTTAACGACTTTTTAGCCGTAGCGCCATCTATGAGAAAGAAATCTATGAAAGACCAAAGGATTTATTTGGTAAATTTCATATTAAACTCAAATGATAAAATTGACCAAAAAAATTCATCGATGTTAAAAAAAAATTACGAAACCCTATTTTCAGTAGTTGGCGAAAACGTGCTTGTTCCCTTTTGATGCGTGTATTTCAGATACGCTAAAGGATTGGTTCATTATGAAGAAACACTATAAAATCAGACCAATTAAATTACTAACTCAATCTCAACGAATTAGGTTATAGAAATAGTTTATTATTAAAGACTAATAATTAAAGCTTAAACAATAGACAATAGTTTTTTTACTATACCAATTATTTTATCATAAAAACTAAGCCACAAAAAAATTATAGATAGTGATTCGGAAATTTTTAAAATCAAAGATAGTTAAAATGCGTATTGCCACAACTGCAAATGGTATAAACAATACTGCGCTTCTAAATCCACAGATTTACATACTTGTATATACATTAACAGATTACCCCCCAATTTGGGACATGGTGGATGGAAAAATGCTAAAATGTCGATATAAGAATTGCTTTGTCACTAAACAAAGATCTTTTCTCGAGGATATTGGAAAGTTCGACGTTTTGTTATTTAACATAATCGACATCAGCTACAAGAATTTTACACTACCCGAAGAACGATTGGAGCATCAAAAGTATATATTCGTTAGTCATGAACCACCAGCGCTTCACAAAGTTACCTCAAAATATAATCGTTTTTTTAACCTAACATGGACGTACAAATTAGATTCGGACATATCGTTACGATACATAATCATAAAAAACAAAAGAGGTACAATAATAGGACCTAGTAAAAACATGCATTGGATGGATATAAGCGATATGAAACCAATAAGTAAAAAAATTAAACGCAAATTACAGAGTAAACAAAAACCTGCAGCGTGGTTCGCGTCACATTGTTTTACACCAAGCAGACGCGAGGATTATGTGAAAAGTTTAATGAACGAATTAAATAACTATAAATTGAAAATTGACATCTATGGCGGCTGTGGAGATGAGCAGTGTCCAATGGATGACGAAGTTTGTCATACTATTATAGAGTCAGATTATTATTTTTATTTGGCTTTTGAGAATTCGTTATGCGAAGATTATGTAACTGAAAAGGTACTGACAGCTACAAAACACTACACTGTACCGATAGTTTACGGTGGCGCAGATTACAAAAGGTAGGTAATAAAAAAGCGACCTCAATAGATTATGGAATTATATCTAGGTATTTACCAAATTTTATTGAAAGCAGTTAACGGACAGAGGGTGAAACCATTAAACCGGATTCATGCCCTAATTTACTACTTGCAGAGGTGGTATATTGTCTTCAAATTAGAATAGGTTCTATATAAAGGTACCCACTTTCCAACGAGAAAAAAATCAACGAAATTGGTTCACAAATATCAGAGTAATTGCGTAATATACACACTAAAAAACGTACTGTCGAATTAAAACCTCGTCCTTTTTTGAAGTGGATTAAAATTGACGGAACATCTATGACATACTTAGTCTTTAATCAGCAACTGGATACAATTTTTTTGCAACACATTACTAATCGTTTGATTAAGCTGCATCGCATATATCACCTTTCTTTGTATATTTTACAGATTTTTGCCTCCGGGATCGTATTTAGATGCGCTTGAACTAGGACAGCAGAAACTAGCGCGTGTGATAAACGATACCATCCATAACAAAAACAAGTATTATGATTTTTTCAAATGGCACCGATATTACACATTGCATGATCCGAGTGAAACTCCAGAAACTGATGAAATATGTGGATTCTGTGCTTTTCTTAACAATGATAAACGAACACAAAAAACACGCGTCTATGAAGATTTTACTGCTTATTGGTTTCCATAGACTTACTTTTCATGTCACACGAAGTAGACGTGAGGGAGTTTAGTAAATTAATTGAAATTGTATAACTTAATCCTTTCATGGACAGTAACGGCGTTTACCGTAAAATGAAAAATTCGAATATGAACAGTACGGTCTATCGATATATTGATCTTATAAAAACTACTACGGGCTTTACCGTCCGTATTCCAAGTGCTTTCTTTGTAGTTGCTGCTGAAGTATCAACAATGTACTGACAAAATTGAAAGATTTATTTTAGACATATTTGTTGACGTTACACACAAATATTTACTATGTGCACATCACGACAGTACGGTGAATACCGACGTGTTTGTATGAGGTGATGGAAGACCGTACATGTCAGTGCGTCGCCAGCGACTGCCTTTTGTGGTTATGTAGTTTGTATTCGCGCTGGAATTTTCTGACAGTAAAAAATCGAAAATATCCCTCCAAAATTCAAATTCAAAATTCAAAATAATCTTTATTTCATAGGTAAGCATTATTACACTTGAAATCGTCACAATGGTTAAACTCTACCGCTCATTCGTAAGGCAGATTCCCCTGAAAATAATGAGCAAGAAACTCTAGGGGTTGCTCTTTGTAAATAACATTTGTAAACATTCAACATTTACAATATTTATTTTTTGTATTTGAAACATCAGAGATCGAGACTACGTCCATGAGCTAAACGGGTTACTACCACGGATTTTTGTCATCCAAGTACGCAGAAGTTGTATAACAACCTTTAGTGTAAAATTTTTGTTTCACTATAGTTTTAAACCTCGTGAAAGGCAAAAAAAGGCAAAACCGGAATCTTGTTATAGAAGCGTATACATTGCCCCTTAAATGATTTTTTGACTTTGTGAAGACGACTATCAAGAAAAGCTAGTTTATTTCTTTTCCTCGTATTAATGTTATGTCTGTCACTATTTTTCATAAAGAAATTACTATTCCTTTTAATATAAATTACCTTTTCATAAATGTACTGTGAGGCTAGTGTAAGAATGTTAATTTCCTTAAACTTATCTCTCAAAGATACTTTGGGGCCCAGATTGTAAATTGCCCTAACTGCACGTTTCTGCAGGACAAAGATTCTATTGATATCGGCGGCATTACCCCAAAGCAAAATGCCGTATGTCATTAGACTGTGAAAGTAGCTAAACCAATCTAGCGGTTTCGACGTCTGAATGTTTCCTAATTTTTTAAATCACGTACACTGCAGAGCCGAGCCGTTTTGATAACTTACTTATATGGGGACCCCATTGCAATTTAGCATCTAACGTTATACCTAGAAATACAACTGTGTCCACAAGATTCAATTTTTCGTTTCTAACTACAATGTTTGTAACCGTCTTTCTAACATTGGGTAATGTAAATTTCACTAAATGTTTTTCTCTAAATGCATAGTTTTTTAGTAATTCAATAAACCAATAATGTGTGCTGCAGAAACCCTATTCTGTAATAAGTAATAATGAAACATATTTTCACACTCAAAATCAGGTTAGTTAAGTAGATATTTTCTGCCATCTAGGTGCATTGAATTACTTAATTTGATGAATAACTAAACGGTAGATACAGTGTATTATTAGTAATCAAAATCACCTCTCTTACTACTTTCCAAACTGTGATTTAATTAGGTATTCAAATGATAAATAAATAACCTTCATCACTGCTTAAATATAATCTAATTAGTAATTGTTTCTTTTGGAATTGTTAGTACATAATAACTCTTATTTGTCTTCTTATACTGCAAGGGTTACGCTATTTTAATGTATACATTTGGATATTTTTTCCTGAAATAAATAAAATAAAATCACTGCACTACTACTGCCATAGCCGTACTTATTTATGCACAAGAAACATTTGCAAGAACAATTTGCAGTGCTGCTATGAATGTGACGCGATCAGCCGTCAGTGATAAAGCGTAATAATTATGTTGAATCAATATGGTCACTACAGCATAGAGAAAAGTAGTGACTTTTGTTGTGCGATATTATTTCAGTACTGTCCATGAAGGGATTAAGCATTCTTCTTCTTATCATATCGATGGCATACATTATAATGCATGCCACTGCGGTGAAAGAATTTGCCAATGGACGTAAGGTACGCCCTGATTGTTGCCCAGGATTCAATCCTCTATTCTTCTATATAAATTTTGTTTATAGTGACTCCTCCGTGTCAACCTTCTGGTTGTACTGGAAGGGAACTATAGCCTGTGCAAGCAAGCCCACATAGGGACCTTATCAATCAGGTCCTGACCCCATATTGGCACGTTTAATCCGGTTCTTAAAAGGCCTTCCTTAAAGTGCATTGGGTAAGCTACACCGGGTGCACGTACAGCGTCCTTCCTATTGTCCAGGTAAATACCATAGCTGTATGCTCATTTCTCGTTACGCATTGCGCAACTTCCGGTTGTCACCGCTAAGCCGTTGTGTCTAAAATCTACTACCAAATCTCCTCTTTGGTAGCTGAGCTGTAGACACGCTCACTTCCCGATGCTCAAGCTTCTCTCCAGTTCCCAAAAACCTACGCAGCTAGAGGGACCGGGATATCTGCCTCATCCTAGCTCTTCGGGCTGGTAGAGGATGAAGTCGCAGTGTACTGTGACCAATGGCCGGACTTACCTTCCGCTTTAGATTTTTTTCTGCCATTTTCAACAGCCGAAACTAAAGACGGCGAACTATTAACGCCTAATTGACATTCTCAAAAAAAAAATCCAAATTGCAACGTAAAGTATAATGTTCACTTTTGTTTGTTCTAACAAAAATCTTTTACAATAAACAGAATTTGGCAGAAATCAAAACCTGCTCCTGACAAAACCCTTTTAGTTTTTTCCATTTTTTTCAGTACCTTCATACGTGCTATGTTTTACTAGAATAATTATTGCTTTAACAACTTGATTAATGGCAGAGGGGAGGACATAGTTACTAATTTCTGGCGTTGGCTCGGTCAGACTCTAATTGTTAGTAGAGTATAATTATGACACCAATTACAAAGCAATTTTTGGTTGTCTTAAAACTTCTCAGGTTGGCGTTGTTAATATAACAAACAACGTTTTTCAAGGTTTTTGAGGTAAAAACTGCACAGCTATTTTATTTGTTTTAATGATATTGGCAATTTTCATTTTACTAAAAGTACGTACAATTATAATTGCTTATATCCAAGAGCAATTGGCACGTGTATTTGTTATGTAACAACAACCACCCTACACGATTATAGGTATTGTAGCATCGAGTATATAACCAGAAATAGAGATGAAATGTAATTTAATTTGTTTGAAAACTATTCTGTCAAATCATTACGATGACAACTGCGCTCCGATTGGTTAGCCCAAATTCGAAACAATTGACGGGTGTTGTCAATTGTTTCACTTCAAATCGACCAGTTTAATTTGAGCTTTGCTATAATGAACGAAAATTGAAAAATTACGTATTTAATATTTAATTACCGATGAAATGTGGTTCCGTTTATTTTGTAATTAAATCTTTTGCTGTTTTTCTTACACCATCGAATGGAACATCCCCTCATTGTTAGAGACATTATCTTTATTAAAATAAATAAGTAAATACAGAATATTTATGGAACATACGGAGACGTGCACACAGGTCAGTTGTTAGAGCCGAACCATATCAGGTTTCTAATTTGTGATTTCAGAGCAAACGAGAGTTGATATTTAAAAGTGTGAGTTGCCAGGGATGGATGTCCCTTATTCCGTCTCCATTTAATTCGCTCTAAAAGAAATATGTATAGACTGGGAGACCTAAGGACGTGCTACATATCCTAACGTGTTAGTATGACAATGTACAGAGGAGCGCTGCTAGCCCAAATAAGTACTCTGACGCAGCAATCTATTTCCATCTATTTAATATAGCACTGATCTTAAAATGTATGCTTTTATAATCGTCGTGGTCTGTGCATAGTTCATAAGTTATTGCATCAGTTCTATGCTCCCTTCAAATTTTAATAATGGTACTTAGAATAACGCTCTATAGAAACGCCTAAGGACGCGTTCCGATTATATCGTGACGACAAATACTCGTGCGGTTTACAGTATCGTGGCTTGTGTATTTAGATGAAGTTGTTCGCATATAGTACGACACGATTAATTACTTTTTTATCGTTACGACGACAGACTATCGTGACAATGGGAAGAGTTAGAACGACAGTCGTCTGACGATACATAAATCGTCACGATAAAAGCGTGACGACAGATAGTCGCAGCTACTATTGTCGTCACGTTTTATTCATCGTTCTCTGTACGTGTTCTGCTCCCTACTCGTACTCCGCGCCCTTTACTTGCTTGCAAGGAAATATGTATAGACAGTGTGGGGTCGAGATGGGCAGGCGCCCGGGTTTTGACCCGGCGCTTTGTTAATGTCCGTTCAAATTTAATTATACATATATAAAAAATATAAAATCTTAAATAGTCCCACAATTTTCTCTCATCATATTTCCGTTCATCTATAAACGTTTGTCATAATCCTAGTGGAATTCTTTTTAATAACATTAGACGTACCCAAAACTTTCTTTTTTCCGTTTGTTTCCTCTTCCGCCTTTTAAAAAAGTAATACATATCATAATTTCATCTTCATCCATTTCACACGGGAGCGAACACACACTACTGGCTTCCAAAAGAACATAGAAGCAACTGTAGTGCATTAAACGACTCTGTCGTGCAAACAACAAAGCGGCTGCTGTGAAAGGACAACTTGTCGTCACGATCCAGTGGGAACAACTAGACACGACAATCGTCCAACGATAAATAAAACGTAACAACATAATGGGAACGCGCCCAATCAATTTACAAAACAGGTACGTTGTTATTTTAAATGTTGAGGCACCAATTTTTAGATCATTTAAGACGTCTTAGTATCGACGTGTAAATATATACATAGTAGATATGTGGTAGTAAAGCGCTTTCAAAGTAGACGTAGAAGCGCTGCTACTGCTACGCTACTGCGTATCTTTGTGACACTACAAATTTTTCATACATTATCTAGTCTGCAAAACTGGGCGCGCGCGTGGCGCAACTGTGGCGCTCACAGTACAAAAAATAGATAAGAAGCACGTAAAAGTGCAACTAAACGCCAAGTATGATGATCCCGGTGACACTACATTTGACGTTTGTCACAGGAATGAGGTAAAGTCGATAGATTTTTATTGTATTTCATTTTTGAAGCAAAGGTTCTGTCTTATAATTTTATTTTTCTTACGTATTCTGAACGATATAGATGTCTGAAGTGTTTTTGTGTAATATTGAAGGCGTAAAACATATAAACATAATTTTATTCGAATTCAATTTAAATAATTATTTTGGAAAAAAATAATAATTTATCGTAATATCATTCATTTGTAGGTTATAAAAAAGTAATAACATTGACATGTTGATTCGTTGCCTATGATTAAAATTCATACTTTAAGAATCAATACATGTACACCGCACTACATATTTATTCATTAGATTATCGAAATTTTTTTATCGATATAACTTATTTCTAGCAAAATGCAGTGTAATGAAATAACCTTTGCATGATGTAAAAAAATAATCAATTAAAAAAAAAATGTTTTTCGTACTTCGTACCAACAGTTGTCTGAGTTCCGCAAACTTGACCTCAATCCGTCATTTACGCCTTTGACGTTATGATTGTGTCAATTTTCTCCCGCAAAATCCCGAAAATCGTAGAAAAATGCTTTATTTCGCTACTATTGGAGTGCAAAAATAATAGTCGCACTATGGTGTTATTTCGTATGACCAGTAAGTCTTATTTAAATTTTAAATTTTCTCTATATCGTTATCATTTTTTTTAGAAGAAACGAAAGTAAACCTAATGCTTCGGCAGTGTGGTCGCTTCTTTTTTGGAGAACTAAGTATACTTCTCGAATTCGTCAACATAAACCTATTAATAGATGGCAGCACATACATACAAATATTCATAAACAGATTCTCTCATTACATTTTTAAAAGTGTCAAACTGTTTTTCACGAAACGGCCGCCGCCGTCGCCGTCCCATGTAATTTTCTTTCACCACTGGGCCTAAGATACTATTGTTTGAAATTTCAATATGAAATCAAAAGGTCGTAACATGCAACAATAGGTATTGATTGCAATTAACTTTTACAACGTTAATTTATATTTACAATCCACAATTTGTTTTTAAATTTGAAACTACGACCAAATTTCAAATAATGAATGTGAGTTTTAGCGACAGCGGTTCTGATAAGGCATTTCCATTAGCGGGCTTTACACAGACAAACAATAGTGCGGGATAAACATGTTTTGCATTCTGCTTTTTCAATTTCAAATTCTGCAATTTTCTTTGTACACCACTGGTCATAGTGATTCCTTTGGGACTCCATTGAATTATATTGCAATCATAATAATATTTGTTATTCTGCTTAAATCTACTTACAATGGCTGTTGAGTCTCAATAGAGAGAGATCGGTGGAATGGCAGTGATCGCATTAATTCATTCAATAACGATCGACGATGGCTTATTAAGACTAACACGGAAATTAATTGCATATAGTATTTTTTATCTCCGTTATTCAGCAACTTAGTCTCGAAATCAAATATATATAATATTAGTGCACTACGCCATCGACTTTTTTTATAATTTTGTTTTGTGTTATAAAATATATTTATTAAAACTTTAAGCAGAATATTTAATTGCCTGTGTACTAACCTAAAAACCACAGGAGGAGATCGAACCAACTAGGAAATGCAAACAAATTCGGTTCATTCACCGTTGCACCTAAACACCACTGGAATTAAATTAATTTTTATTTTCACACATACACATTGAACATTATACTCAGTGAATGTTATATCTGAAGTGTTTATATAAAATAAACATTATGCCATCGGTACATTAGATTTAAAGTTGTCATATCCGCTCACGCGATGCGCTCCTCCTACCGCAAAATGGCGGCTATTTGATTTCGCAAATTAGAGAAGGATTCAGTTTCAATACAAGTTTTTATAAATAAAAATTATTATTCTGCATTGCTAAATAAATACCCTCCGTACTACCAACAAAAACATCTCAAATAAAATGCAGTAATGCAAATCCTGCACTTAAAAAGCACTAATGAAATTTTTGGTGTACTTGGACAAATATGATAATATTCCGTTTGAGTGGTTCTAACGTTTACCATGAAATTACTCCTTAAAGTATAGTTTATAAACATTTATATTCAGGGTAAACTTAAAAAACGCTACTTACGTTATGTTTTCAATAAATAAACACCGAAATCACCAGCCCAAACAATAACACACACGATTGTCGTGACGTATTTTTGAAGTTGTTTATTTTTTTAAATGGCAGACCCAGGCATTAAAAACTTTATGGTTTGCTAGAGTAGTTACCGAAATAGCAATTAATATTAGTTCTTTTACCTGTTATAACTTCGATATCCAATAAATCGGTATAAAATCATCACCGGCACCTCTAGGTGTGGTATGCGTCTACGGCTGCATATATCGCGTGAGCGGCTATCAATCTTCTATTATATCCAGTGATCTTTATATCATGCAAGAACATGTCAAAAGTCTGTATACCATAAGTTAATTAAAATGTCATTTGTTCATATATATTACGAATTGCAAACCTGGTAGACGCCTGTCCATAACACTTGCAGTGCCACTCAGAGCTTTAAATCGCAAAGATCTGAGGGGCACTGCCACTACGCCCGTCACTCAGAGACGTAAGTTGACAAGTTTCGTGTGCCTGTAATTTCCAGAACACAGTAATGCTGACATTACTACTTGGCGGCAGAAATAGGTAAGGTGACGATACTTCCCTGGACGAACTGTTTCACAAGGAACTCTACTGCTACAAAACATGCCATCGACTTGCCATTGAAGAGCAAAACACCAAAAACTTACAATGGCAGTTTTATAGTAGCTCGATCGCTAGTCATTGTCAAGACATTATTTTTAACTTTTAGAAGAATACCAAACGCACAAAACCCTGCCATTGACACACAACTGAGGTGATTTAAAATCAGTAATCTTAAAGCCCTGTACGCTTCTAGTCACGAGCGTTAGAATAACTGTGTAACCGCTCACGCGATACATGCAGCCGTAGACGCATACCACACCTAGAGGTGCCGGTGATGATTTTATACCGATTTATCAGATATCAAAGTTATAACAGGTAAAAGAACTAATATTAATTGCTATTTCGGTAACTACTCTAGCAAACCATAAAGTTTTTAATGCATGGGTCTGTCATTAAAAAAAAATAAACAACTTCAAAAATACGTCACGACAATCGTGTGTGTTATTGTTTGGGCTGGTGATTTCGGTGTTTATTTATTGAAAACATACCGTAAGTAGTCTTGTTTCCGGGAGCGACAGGAGGTTTTTTAAAAACTAAAAATGAAACTACATTTAACTTAACTAGACAACTGGCAGAGTTGGATGCCCGTTATTTAATGAGTCTCCCAATGCATTTCAATCTGGAGCTTATCTGCATCGGGGCTATGCACCACAGGATGTTTGCGCTCTAGAATGCAGCGTAAGGTGCTTGCAAGTACATTGGGATGTACCTGAGGTGTTATGCCTACTTCATATCCTTACTTGTAGGGTGCGAGACCGATCCGGGTGCATAACTCCTCCCTCACCAAGAGCGAAATTATCGGGTGAATCAGAACTCCGATGATTTCGCCATTTGTCAAGGAACTGACATTTAAATTCTAAAATACTTAAGCTAATTATGATTAAAAGGATTATATAGAGTACTATAGTAGCTAAGCTTACACTATTGACCTTCACTATGTCTTGATCGACCACTTCACTACCACTACTAAACACTTCACTATCTTTCAGCAGGAACGCCATGTGCTTTAAATGGTCCAGATTTATTCCTTTCAGGTTCACCGTACTCATTTCCGTAGCGTTTGTTATTTTCAGGTTTGGTAGAGATACTACCGGGGTTACTCTGTACTGTAAACTCTGGGAGTACTGGCGAAATGTACCAAGTCTATTGTCACCAAGGTGGAGCTCGCAATCCTCATCTATGGTTATTACGTAAGTTCCTCGGAGTAACTCTCTGTTAACATCAGTTAAGTATTTATTTGTCATAATGATGTCTTTACGACTATAAAATATCCAGGAAAGTGGTCCTATTCGTTGTATTTTCACATCTTCTATGTAAGTGACACGAGGTACACACAAGGTAAGGTTAGACTGAAAATTTAAAAGTTGCTCCGCACATGTTCTTTCAGGGTAGGCAATTACATCACGTTCGGTGCACATGTACTGGTTAGCTGAGATTTCATCGCATGCTTTCGCGAGTGGCAGAAATTTCAGACTATTCGCCAAAAGGTAAGGATATTTAGGAATAATTACTATTGTTCTGTTATCTGATAAAATGGGCAGGGGATAAACCTTAAAGTAAGTATAAGTAATGTTATCTATCAAAGGAATTTCCATTATATAAGTAATCTGGTTACCTTTGATAAAGGCCTTAACTACCATAGTCCTTTCTAACTTAACTAAATTATTCTTATCTACAGGATATACTAAACTACTAGTTTTGGATATTTCGTTCAGAATCGACATGAGTTCTGTAGTATTTATAATAGATTGATGAAGTACTGAAACTTTACTAAAGGCTAGAGCCGTCTCTATCTCACTGAGTGTTAAGTAAATAGTCCGAAAATTATTTAGAAACATACTGAACATATTTAAGATATAAGTAGAGTAAGAAGAGTTATTTTCCTTGGTTGCAATATTTTGCACTATACTTTCAATCCTTTTCAATCGTTCATCTAAAATCTGTGAGTTGACCTGTAAAGTTTCCGTACTATTCACAAATTCATTTAACATTGTAGAGATTATGGTTAATTTATGTTCGACATGTAATTGTTTATTTTGTAATTTTGAATTTGATTATCGTATCTTTTTGCATCGTCGTGGTCAAGGTTGCCGGTTACTAATTTGATTAATGAACCCAATGGATTTATCAAACCTCTTTTGGATCTTGATGTAGGAACTAATTGCTGAAATTTTTCAATAGTACTAATCATCAAAAATTCCACTTGGTGTTTACTGGTAGTAAATTCATCTTTATTGAAAGGTGTATGTATATCCATTAACTTCCTAAAATTATTATATTTCATAATATTAAAATTAAGATCGTCTTCGATTCTGCTTAAGTCTAATAGCTTTACTATAACCCATCTGTCTACTTGCTTATACGCTTGTCCTTGTTTCACAGGAAGCATCCCCGGGTTATTGTCAATTCTTTGAATTTGAAGGCCCTGCATCTTCTTCATCATTATCAGTACCAGTACGGCCAGGCAGTACCTGTGGAGGGCGTTTTATGTTCTTTAATACAGTTTTAGTTTCCCTTTTACCCACTACTATCGGTATGACATAACGCTCTATCTTGCCTTTTACCTTTCCTTTACGATAACGTGGTTTGTCTTTGCTCTTCCTAACATTGATTTCTTTTATATATACTGTTTCCCCATCAGATAAGTTTACACAATCTTTTCCTCCTCTCTTTTCCCTAGCCTTTTCCTTATCGTGCGCTATTTTGTTGGATATGACATTATATAGAAACTTAGTACGTTTAGCATGATCTTTTACTAAAAGTTGAACATAGGCCTGGTTAACGTTAGCGTTAAAAATTGAACTGGAGTCGGTATGCCCGAAAACTACTTCAAAGGGTGTTAAGCCTGTAGCATTGTGGATTGTATGGTTATACGCGATGATGGAATACATCATAATAGAGGCTGCATCGGTACATTTTTGATCATATTTTGCCAGTCTATATATTTCTATAAGGGTAGAGTGAAATCTTTCCACTATGCCGGTAGAATTAGGACTGTTAGGTGTCGTTATGTGCAATTCTATTTTATGAAAAGCCAACATTTCCCTCATTAGGTCGTTATTAAATTCTGCTCCAGGGTCACAGCTAATCTTTGTTGGAGTTCCTTAGAATGAGAAATATTTCATCAGAGCGCGAACAATTTCGGGGGAAGATCGGTTAGAGATCTCCAGGGCTTGGCCCAACTTACTGAATGCATCTACCAGGGTTAAGTAGTATTTACCGTCAATCGTGAAAAGATCTATAAAGATCTCTTGAAATGGGGCGTCTTGCGTTTGGGTCAACTGGAGTATTGGTTTTAGTGGTTTCCTATCATATTTCATTTTACGGCATTGTTCGCATTCATTAATAACAACTGAAATGGTTTCTTGTAAATTATGCCAAAAATAGTTTCGTCGTATTCGCGTCATAGTTTCCTTGATGCCTCTGTGCAAGTCTTGCCTTCGTGCAGTTTTCGAATAATAGCTTGTTGCTCTTTTTCATCTTCTACATAAATTACGCGCTCTGTGCACTCGAAAAACTCTACAGTACCGCTTTTGAATAGTTCAATTATAATTTTAGAAAAGTTTCGACGAAGTGTTTCAGTCTCAAAATAAATAAAATACTTTTTTGTGTTACTTATATATTCAAGTAAAAATGTTTTAATCAATTCATCGCTATTTTCGGGAATGAAAACCTCTAATACTTTTTGTTTAGGTCTGGACAAATTTTTAACTTGAATTTCGTTTTTAAACCATGTGTAGACAATAATTTGGTTTGGTTTAGTATCAATCGCTTCCCGCAGTATAGGTATACCATGGGATTCTAGATCTTCAGCAGAATGAGCTGTATCAGTCCTGCTGCTTGATTCCGAAGGAATAGGGTAAGTGTTTTCATTATCTAGTGCTAATGCTTCAAGGGCCGACAAGGTTGATGACGAGTGAGAGCCTTTAGATTCTGTCTCATCATCATCTATGTTCATCACCATGGACTGATTTTCAGTGTCTTCAGTATCAAGTGCATGAAGAGGAATGCATGATAAGGCATCGGCGTTTGTATTTTGCTTTCCATTTTTATACACCACTTCAAAGTCAAACTCTTGTAAACGCAGACGCCATCGCGTAAGCTTACTATTTGGTTCTTTCAATGAATATAGCCAGGACAGAGGTCGATGGTCGGTATATATGAAGAATTTACGTCCATAAAGGTATGGCCGAAAGTGTTTTACTGCCCATATTACTGCCAGGAGTTCTCTCTCAATAGTGCTGTATCTAGATTCAGTATCACTGAGAGTTCTGCTGGCATAAGCCACTGGTTTGTCGGATCCAACAGATACATTGCGACAATACAGCGCCTAATGCTACAGACGAGGCATCAGTTGTCAAAATAAAAGGTTTCTCAAAATTTGGGTACTGCAAGAGAGGAGCTGTTGTTAATAGTTCTTTGCACTTCTCAAAAGCATCTATGTAATTTTGATCGATTTTGATTTTATTTCTTTTCTTTAAACAGGTTGTTAAAGGTTGTGTGACTTTCGCGAAGTCTTTTATAAAGCGGCGATAATAACCTACGAGACCTAGAAAGCTTTTGATTTCCGTGGTAGTTTTTGGTAGGGGGTAGTTAAGGACAGCCCTAATCTTATCATTATTGGGTTTTAACCCGTCTTTAGTAATTGTGTGACCTAAGTACAGTATTTCCTTTCGTAAGAACTCAGATTTGTCGAGTTGGATCTTTAAATTGGTCTCTCGTAACCTATCAAATACCGTGCGTAGTTTTTGTAAATGCTCTTGTAAACTGGATGGAAAAATGATAATATCATCTAAGTAGACGAGGCAGTGTATACCCTGGAGTCCTCTAAGAATGCTGTCCATTGCG
The DNA here is from genome assembly GCF_003589595.1 of Hyposmocoma kahamanoa. NCBI lineage: Eukaryota > Metazoa > Arthropoda > Insecta > Lepidoptera > Cosmopterigidae > Hyposmocoma > Hyposmocoma kahamanoa. Next base: position 140,967 of record NW_020655294.1, read on the forward strand.
CGCTGAAAGGTCGCTGGGGCGGTCTTAAGCCCAAATGGCATTCTGAGGAACTCGTAGTGCCCGAATTGCGTACTAAAACCGGTCTTAGGTTGGTCGGCCTCATTAACTTCAATTTGGTGGTAGCCGCTTGCCAAATCTAGGGTCGTGAAATAAGTGCTGCTTCCTAATTTGTCAAATAAGTCAGTAATATTTGGTAGCGGATACTTATCGTCAAAGGTGAGCTCATTTAAACGACGGAAATCAATGACCATCCTGAATTTTTGGACACCGGATGCATCTATTTTTTTTGGAACTAAATGGACAGGAGAACTCCATGGCGAAAACGATTCCTTTATAATATTGTCTTGCAACAGCTTCTCTACTTGTTTTTTTATTTCTTCTGCCTGTGTTGGAGCTTGCCTATACGGTTTGGTATAAATAGGTTCATCGTTTTTAGTTCTTATAAAATGTTTTACGTGATTTGTAAAGGACAGGGGAACGTGTTCACAGTAAAAAATATCTTTATAATCTTAACACAGTCTAGATATGCACTCTCTTTCTTCCTGATTCATATGGTCTAATCTTAATTTTGTCAAATTATCCGTAAGTAAATTATCGATTTCCACGTTATTTTCATCGAACGTTACATTTGTTGTGCACGTATTTTTGTTAGCATCGTATTTTATGATTTTGAAAGGTTTATGAATTTTCATTTCTAAATCTTGTTCAAGAACATTTTGGATTACAGTTGTAGCATATCCATTAATACATGTTACCAAGGCACTGGGCATGCGCACCCAAGTCACACAACCATCACACAAGTCGGTGGGGACTTTTACTCTCACTTCACATCGAGCAGGTAAGTTGACAGTATATCCAGCGTAATTCTGGATTATAGGTATAGAAACAAGGTCAGTTTTTAATTTTTGATTTTTCAGGTCCACCACAGCACCTAATTGTGTCAAAAGATCATTTCCGATTAACCCATCATAGCGTGAATCTACATTATACACATAAAATTTATGCATTTCCGGACTTCCGAACGTGGGCGGTAGAGGTACATGAATAACTTCACTATGTTTACTGCTTGCATGAGTGCTAACCACTTCAAATGGTTCATGATAAATTTCAGATGAATAATACTCGTACGCCTTTTTAGGGCCTATAAACGAGCGCATGCTACCTGTATCGATCATAAAATTTGCATTGATTTCAGGGATATGAATATAAGGCAATTTTAAGCGTTTATCACAATTTAGCTCTATTACCTGTAATCGTTTTTGACAGGAGCCAGCGTAAAATTTTGAGGTTTTTCAGCGTTATTATCAAAATCTATTGATACGGGATTTTCGGTATTGTTATAAGGTGTTTCAGGTAATGCAAGAGGCGTCTCTTCGGAGTAAGTATCCTCCACATAGGGGCCTTCTGGATAAGACTCTACATAATTATCATCAAAATACAGTTCATTATTATTTAACTCAAGTTCATTTAGGCGGAACCCTTGCTGTTGCTGATAACGTTGCGGTGGCGCCGTACGCATGGACACGTCGCCTGAGTTATTAGCATTATTTGGTCGATTTTGTTGTCTACTAAAATCTTGAGGCCGCATTGGTGTTTGCGTAGCCCTTAACTGAGGTCTATACCCTAATTGTTGATTCGGAAAATTAATCTGGGATCTCAAATTTTGGTTTTGCAAAAATGTCGGTCTGTATGCAAATTGATGATTTTGATAATTTTGTAATTTTGGCTGTTGAATTTGTAAAAATAGAGACGTTTGTTGTACTTGCGGATTTTTAAAATTCTGGAGGGGTTGATTCTGTGTAAATGTTGGTTTGAAACCAAACGCATTATTAGTACCGTGATGCGGTGTTGTTATCCTTGGATTCGTGGATGAAGTCATTTTATTTTTCAACTGATATTGTTCTAAGAAATCAACTTCCTCCAAAACAATCTTAAGAGCATCTTCAAGTGTATCGGGACTATGTAAGCGTACATTACGCACCATTTTCTCTGAGAGGTTAAACAGAAAAACTTTCAATGCCATATCATTATAAATTATTAATTTACTACGTTTCAAATCATCTTCGGTAATTAAATTAACTTTTGCAGTTAAATTTGAACGTATAGATTGAATCCTTTTACAAAAATCACCGTAACCTTCACCATGACGTATTTTCAAAGTTTCTAATTCTATAGCAATGCACTCTTCCGAGCGCGGATCTCCAAAATGTTGAATCAGTAAGTCCTTGATTCCGAGCCACGTGTGGAGGTCATCACGCTCGCTGATAAGCGCGGATGCATCGTTGGTTAGGCGGCTAGTTAGTGCATGCAGTACATATTCATTCTGACTATCACCACCACGAAAACGATGTATTACATACTCACATCTACGTATAAACAAACTAAGTTGTCGTCTATCACCACTGAATTGAGGGATTAATTTAAGAATTTCGTTTGGGATAATTCTTATCTCTTCCATTTTACAAAAGACACAAACAAAATTATAATATTTATTATATATAACAAGCAACACAAAATGTAATTTATAAAATGTAAAATCTAATATAATGTCTGTATAGAGTTTGATATAGAGACACGTTACGTTATCTTAACTATTTCGCTGTTATGCTGACCGCTCATACAGAGTCTAATCAATAGCACTTCTAAGAAATTACAAAATTAAAATGACTCTACAGAGTTCGATGTAAAGACACGTTTAACTTAAAATTACTTAAAATGACTTTATAGATTTTGATATAAAGACACGTTTAACATAAAATTACTTAAAATGACTTTATAGATTTTTATATAAAGACACGTTTAACATAAAATTACTTAATATGACTTTATAGATTTTTATATAAAGACATGTATAACTTAACTAGTTAAACTGGGCGAGGTTTGATCCCAAGATAACAGAACAATGGACGAGGAAGGAAGGCGAAAAAGTCTTACTCACCAACCACCAGCTCTCATCGTTCAGCTCCGTATTCTCCGCTATCAGACGAATTTGTTTTGGTTCGCAGGATTACCACGCTGCACTGTAAGTCCGCTGTATACCGCACTGGACACAAGTATTCATAAAGTTTACTCGCGAAGGTTTTTGGTAAAAACCACTTTTTGGTGTAAAAACACTTATAGGGTTTTTCGCGAACGTTTTAGGCAGCTTTTCGTAGTAATCCTACCGGCTGGGCCAGTCTTGTTTCCGGGAGCGACAGGAGGTTTTTTAAAAACTAAAAATGAAACTACATTTAACTTAACTAGACAACTGGCAGAGTTGGATGCCCGTTATTTAATGAGTCTCCCAATGCATTTCAATCTGGAGCTTATCTGCATCGGGGCTATGCACCACAGGATGTTTGCGCTCTAGAATGCAGCGTAAGGTGCTTGCAAGTACATTGGGATGTACCTGAGGTGTTATGCCTACTTCATATCCTTACTTGTAGGGTGCGGGACCGATCCGGGTGCATAACTAAGTAGCGTTTTTTAGGTTTACTCTGAATATAAATATTTATAAACTATACTTTAAGGAGTAATTTCATGGTAAACGTTAGAACCACTCAAACGGAATATTATCATATTTATCCAAGTACATCAAAAATTTCATTAGTGCTTTTTAAGTGCAGGATTTGCGGTGTAAGCATTTTATTGGAGATGTTTTTGTTGGTAGTACGGAGGGTATTTATTTAGCAATGCAGAATAATAATTTTTATTTTTAAAAACTTGTATTTAAACTGAATCCTTTTCTATTTTGCGAAACCAAATAGTCGCCATTTTGCGGTAGGAGGAGCGCATCGCGTGAGCGGGTAAAGGGGGGCTATAGTTTTTTCTTCCATGGTGGCGTTACAGCTGCGCTTCTAAATATTGTAAAATTTTCATACACTGCACTGCAGCTCCTAATTATATACCTAAGCATTTTATTTGCAGGCGCCTTTATAACACAGATTAAGTAGAAGTCGTTGAGTATTTAGTCCAATGTTGCAATTATCTTCATACCTTGAAGTTTACCTTGAATTTACTATTACTGTGTTAACTAGACACAAATGTCAAAATCGATGCCTTACTTTCTAAAACTCGTATCTTATATAGAGTGATTGATGGCAAAGTTTATATCTAGTTATATTGACCTCATCTAGCAAACCGTGGCAGGCGCTTTGCCAAGTAAGACACGAAACGAACCGATGGACCTCACGAATACTTGTATATGCTTGTTGTCGGATCTTTGCATATGATTTTTAACGACTTTTTAGCCATAGTGCCTTCTATGAGAAATCTATGAAAGTATTTCGTTATCCAGTTAGGCACTTTTACAGCTACCAGCCCTGGCTAGAGATGTCGCTGTTCACTGTAATTAAGAGTTTTATTGAATGTCAGAATGTTTCATCGTCATGATATTCAATTGTTTTTTTGAAATTACTCCAGTAGTTTGTTATAATGATTAATATAAAGATCGAAAGGATTAGAACCGATGTCTTTTAGCAAACAGTGCCAGACGCGATGCCAACTATGCCGCGTATCCAACCAGCGGTGGTAACATCCGAACGAAATATCCTGACATTTACTAAAACACCTTCTATTTATATTAAATTTCTTATCAAGGGCGTTAATTTGGATGTGTTACTTTAAGAACAACTAAAAGCCGTGTGTAAATATGAAGGAAATGTAATGTGAAATCAACCTGCAGAAATTGTATATACAATTATTCATTTTTTGCATTTCAGCTACTTTATACTTTAAAATACGAGTTTGAGAAAGTAAGTCGTAGAAATAATGAATTCAGAAAACTTCATTCATCCACAAAATGTATAACAGAGTATACGCATTTTTTCAATAATGCTTTCAAAATCTACATTGTCTATAATACAGTTTCCGGTTGCGCAAGGTTCATCAGTTTTCAAAATAAATGGGTGAATCAGCATCCGGCCATGTTAGCGGCTTTAGTTCGTTAGGTTTAGGATTCCAAAACTCAGTTATATCTTCGTATACAGATATTTCTCGGGTAAACGTCTTGTTATTGAGCAACGCACAAAACGCACATATTTCGTCAGTTTCTGCGGTCTCATTGGGTGCATGGATACTATAATAACCGTGCCATCTGAAAAAATCGTAATACTTTTCCTTGTTATGTATAACTTTATTCATTATACGTGCCAGTTTCTTTGGTCCCAAATAATATGCATCTAAATATGATCCATCAGGCAAAAACCTGCAAAAAAAACCTTATTTAAATGAAAAGTGCGCTCAAAGGTTACGGTTTTACGTAAACGTATACGTTTTTAAACAAACCAGTCGGCTGTGACCATGGGACATGTAAAGGGTCCGATATGTCGGTTTGTGTGAAAAAAATAAATTACATAGGCTAACTTTAAAAACATTTGTTTCATTTCCTATGTACAACAATCGCGAAAACTAAAGAACTCCATAAATTCACGTTTTGGTCTTTGGTTAGTGGTATAGTTTGCCACCCTTAAAGGTGGAATATGTTCTTCAGATTTAACCATTTAAATTTGAAGAAAATGTTCCACCTCTAAGGGCCCATGGCCCACTTCTGAGATACCACTCTGTCTCTCTTTCCAATAAGAGCACATCATCAAAATTGGTTCACAAATTTTTCACGTAACATACGTACGAAACAAACGTACACTCTTAGGACTGGAGGCGTCATTGATAGCCAATCCCCTCTGCTAAGAATCGATGTTACTTCATTTGCATTATCGAATTCACCGCGTCAAGTGCTCCATGAAATATGTCGTTTTGCAACATACCAACTTGCAAAAAAATCTTTGATGCAGTCTAACCAAGGATGGAATTCGATTACATTCCATTTATACGTCTATTTCAACATTAATTACTAGTTTTCTATTTTAACACATTTTTTTCACAATGATTATGATCATATTGATTAAATTTATCGATTACGTAGAAAATATTTGAAAACATTCATGACATAAGCATTGCTTAATAAGTGCTTTAATTACTTGACAGACAACAACAGAGAAAAAAATGCTATACTTCATGAACGCTGTTTTTTCGTTATAGAGAAGCGAACGTGCTTTTTAGCTCCGATTTTTATCGATAGATTATGTAACGAAGTTTATTCAAATTGATTTCTCTATCGTATTATATTAAATAATAATGTAATAAATTATAAATAATGAAAATATATTGTAATTGTTTTAATATAAATCATGCCGTACTGTAAGAAAAAATAAAAATAAAAGGTATATATACGATTACATACTTACACATAAATTACAAAAGATTACAAGACATGCGCAAAAGACAGAATGAGACCCGTCCCGTCAATTTCAATTTTCGAATCACAAGCGACTGAAATATTTAGATTTAGAACAAAGAAATAGTTCATTTAATTTTAAAATTTATTTTCAAAATGACTTTTTATTAAATATTAGTAATAAATAACTAACAAAATATTGTTGTATTCGTTTTACTGTTTGGAGTTATTAATCATAAGTCCGAAAATACATTTGCCCGAAATAATGTTTGCTCGAAGTTTTGTAATCCCAAACGTAATTTTTTAGATTGTTTTAGGAATATTACAAAACAAACTAACTTAATCTTTTCTTTGTAATAAGCAACCAAAATCCCCTGAAACCATAACAGTTTTGTTATAAATCGGTTTTCGAGATTATGAAACTTTGAGTTTACGTTTAGTCTGAATCTAGAAACTCGAAATTTCGATACATTTCTTACAGCGCGTCAGAACTACCAACAGAAAGACACAGCTATTTTTACATTTAAAATATTTGTATGTACCTATTTATCTGCACAACTGTTATTACTTGAAGTGAATTCGTATAAAATTGAACATAATTCTATAAAATTAATTAATATTGACATTAAGACTACTCCATCACTCTTGTGTTCAAGTAGTTTTCACTAGAAGCTAAATATGATGCATTTTGTTATTTCCAGTAGAAGCTGAATATGGATAATTTTTGAGCCTTTAAATTGTGGCAAACAAAATTAAGCAATACTACAATGACTTTACAATCTAAATTAAATATTTTAGTGTTTTTTTATATTTCTATACACGTTTGTACAGGTGAACTCCGGCCATGCTTGTCATTGGCTCCAACTCTGACCGCGAAAAGCCGGAAAAACATCGGACATTTTTTCGCGGTTTTTGGGTTAGACATTGGATTGTACTTAGTGTCATCCTTTTATTGGTAAGTCAATGAGCAATCAAATACTGAAAGGGTTGTAACCTTAACAAGCCGTGACCAGGTTCACGGCAGTAAAACAGAAGCTGAGCTTGGTGAGCTTGGTGCTTGATTGAACACGACGCAATGCCTCGTTCACCTCACTATTATCCGAGGTCTGCACTCAAATCTCGATTCGGTCCACTACCACCTTGAAATCGACAGCTCGCAGCTGCTGTTCCTCACCGAGACGCAGATCAGATGTCAGACTGACGCAGCGTACCTCAGATACCTCGGGTATACTCTGGAGCACAGGTTCATACCTCGTGCCGGAGTCTGTGTGTACGTTCGCGATGACATCTGTGTCAAGCGTCTCAAGGACTTTGAGGCACCGAGGTTTTCTGTTTTGTGGCTTCTGGTAGACACAGGGGTTACACAAATAGTGTACTGCTGTGTTTACCGATCGCAACGTGGAGATCAAGAGACAACCAAGCTGTTCCAATACCTGAGTGAGACGTCTGATGAGATTCAGCATTCGTACCCAGCGGCGCAACTAGTCATTCTGGGGGACTTTAATGCTCACCATCAAGAATGGTTGTTCCCATACCAGATGACCGATCACGCTGGGAGAGAGACGTATAAACTTGCGTTAACCCTAAACCTTTCCCAGCTTGTCAGTGGCGCCATCAGGATCCTAGATGTTGAGTCTCATTCGGCTAATTGCTTGGACATTCTGTTAACAACTGATGCAGACCGCTACTTTGTGGTTGTGGAGGCCCCACTGGGTACTTCCGACCATTGTCTCGTGAAAACTGTATCCGTATACTCCCCACCCGATCAGGGCCCTAGTAGTATGAGAAAGGTGTGGCGATACAAGTTAGCAGATTGGAACGAAATGCGCCATTTCGTTGCGTCATATCCGTGGCAGGCGTGCTTTACTTCAGGAGACCCGTCGAGCTGTGCTAATGCTGTACTCGAGGTCTTGCGTTTGGGTATGGAGTATTTCATACCATACTCTGATGTACCCAATGGACCCCGAGCTCGTCCATGGTTTAACGTTGATTGTAGTTGTGCTGAAGCACATAAACAGTCCGCGTACCAAGCTTGGGCAGATGCTCGACTACACAAAGCTCCGAGTACTCGGAATTTGAAGAAAGCTTTTAATAAGGCCGCCAAGAAGTACAAAATCGTGTTACATAGGGCCAAGTTCGACCAAGTGAGCCGCATAGGGGCCAAGCTTGCCTCTTATCCAGCAGGCAGCAAATTCTTTTGGTCCCTGGCAAAAGCGGTCAAATCTAACTTTTGTCGCCCATCTTTGCCACCTCTGCTGAGGCCGGAGGGCTCGCTGGCTTATACTGCGGAAGAGGAAGCGGATTTTTTTTACTCACTCTTTGCAGAGAGTTCGCGTCTGGATGCCGCAGGGAACCTACCACCTACCTTACCTCAGGCTAGCTGTACTATGGCGCCAGTTCGCATACGTCAAAAAGAGGTACTTAGAACTCTGCGGAATATAGACGTGAATAAAGCTAGCAGGCCAGATGGCATTCCAGAAATAGTCCTGTGTAACTGTGCGCCTGAGTTGTCTCCTGTTCTCACACGCCTATACCGCCTCTCACCTGAGACTGGTGTATTTCCCAGGTCGTGGTAGCTTGCAAACGTGTAACCTGTGCCAAAAAAAGGAAGCAGAGCTAGTCTATGGGTATTTCTAAAGCTTTTGAAAGGGTCTGGCATGCAAGCCTATTAAGTAAGCTTTCCTCTTATGGGCTTCCCACTGACCTTTGCAATTGAATCTCGGATTTCTTGAGCGAACGTTCGATTCGAGTGGTCTTAGAAGGCTACTCTTCCGAACATTAGGGTTCCGTACTGTCTGCAACTCTCTTTCTGCTGCATATCAATGATATGTTAATTCCAGGTACCTTTACGTATACTGATGACAGCATAGTTGTAGATAGGTACTTGACCAATGCGAGGGTCAGTGGAGAAGAAATACAGTCTTGTCGAGAGTCCATGGTTAGCCGTTTGGATTTGACGCTCAAGGCAGTCTCCGATTGGGGCGATGCCAATCTGGTCAAATTTAACGCTACCAAAACGCAGGCGTGTCTATTCTCCACAAAACGGAGTCCCTTTGTTCTCACTCCATCTTTTCGTGATATATCCATACCGATAGCCGACTGTCTCCAGCTACTTGGAAAGGACCTGTCGTCTAATTTCAACTTCGGCAGATCCATTGAATCCATGGCCAAAAATGCAGCAAAGAAGCTATCCTTTCCAGGGTGAGGCATTACTTTACACCAGGACAGTTGCTTCAGCTGTACCAAGCGCAAGTCCGGTCGTGCTTGGAGTACTGTTGCCACCTTTGGGATGGCTCCGCCACATACCAACTGGCCACTTTGGATTCAATTGATATGACTTGGGCCTTTTCAGAGCGAGAGTTAATTGGCATTATTTAGGTGTGCATGCTCCATCGTCGACGTCATCGTAACTTTCCATCAGGTGAGATAGAGGTCAAATGCGCACTTATGTTTTATAAAAAAAAAGCCCGAGTTATACTGAATTATAGATATGTATTCATAGGTACATGATAAATATGTAGTGGCTATAAACTTATTAAAATTGGCACATGATTTAGATTACTAGTGATTATAAAATTAGTAAATGGATTGAATTTTAACCAGCTCCGTACGCTATCGCGATCAAGCAGGGAGTGACGGTGGAACAAAACAAAATCAGGATGCGAGGCAAAAGAGCAATGGAACAATTAAAAATATAAATTTAAATGCGAGTGGCCAGAAACCGGAGAAAGGCGATAAAAAGGTGGGATGATGATGTAAGGAGTTCACACCGTCACAACACCCGGGGGGCCGGAGAAAAGAAAAATCGGTCAGGATTTTTTTGGAAGTATTAAGTGATAGAGGAGCGGTAATAGAGAATAAAATAAGAAAAGTGGTAGAGAAGGGGTAGAGTAAGAGTAATAGCAAAGAAGGGATTGAGTAATAATAGAGGAGGAATATAGTAAGAATAATAATGATAAATAATGCTATTTACATTAGGTCGACTTCCTATTTCTTACTATATTCACAAAAAACCTATCGTATTCCCGCACATATACAAACCTTTCAAAATAGAGGAAAATCTTAACTGGAGCTGAAGGGAGCCGAAGCCGCCCGACTGCTAAACTACGGTGTAAGGCTTAACATTGAAGTTCAAAAGGGTAAAGAACTAGTGGTAATAAATCCAGTTTTATATGCCGCGATCGGGCAAGGAGAGACGGTGGAACGAAACAAAATCAGAATGCGAGGCAAAACAGCTATGGAACAATTCAAAATTTAAATTTAAATGCGAGTCGCCAGGAACCGGAGAAAGGCGATAAAAAGGTGGGATGACGATGTAAGGAGGTCACACCGTCACAATACAAGTAAAATAATACCACTGTTACACTATTCACAAAATTGCAAAAAGAAATCCTCTACATCCAGTCTAGTCAAGGGTGGAATTACATTTTTCATATACGTGA